>NC_026000.2:74396685-74516927 GCF_000442705.2 Elaeis guineensis
GCCATACCAGTGTCTCCACACTCTTTGGTTAAGAGGATAACCAATCCATATGGCCTACAGCGACCTATGCTCGATAGAAGCTGTCGTCCTTATTAACAGCCTATCATTTGGTCGTGAACTATTTTAAGGACTAATCGATAAATCATTTCTTTATCGAATCTAAATAGTCCTAAGGACTTCATTATAACAATGGAGTTCATTAGAAGATGAAAGCTTATGATGAAAATATCAAATATTTTATTTATTAACAAATCAATTACAATACTTGGTTGCTCAACTGTCAACAGCTTGACGATTGGCTTTTTGGGACACATTTCCCAACAAGCTTGCCCCAAATTGGGAAGGCCCATACGAAGTCAAAGAAGTAGTCCGGCCCAAAACTTATTACCTCAAGGAGCTCGAAGGAGCAGACCTCCCGCGACCATGGAGCTCAAAAAACTTACGAATGTATTACCGATAACTTTATTTTAAATAAAAATTTCATATCCACATGTCTTCTCTCTTGGCACGAGCCTATATCGACAGGACAGTCAAAACAAACCGTGTCGGGAGCAGGAGGAGAACTTCATCTCGACACAATCGAAGGCCCGATTCTCCTTAGATCGGATGGGGGGAGAGGCCCTGCAATGCCCACATGTGCCCCCACGGCCCTATTAGGGACAGGAGGAGAACCTTGCCCTAACTTGAGCAAAGTCGAAGGCCCGGTTACCATTAGACCGGATGGGGGGAGAGGCCCTGCAATGCCCACATGTGCCCCCATGGCCCTGTTAGGGATAGGAGGAGAACCTCGCCCTAACTTGAGCAAAGTCGAAGGCCTAATTATCATTAGACCGGATGGGGGGAGAGGCCCTGCAACGCCCACATGTACCCCCACGGCCCTGTTAGGGATAGGAGGAGAACCTCGCCCTAACTTGAGCAAAGTCGAAGGCCCGGTTACCCTTAGACCGGATGGGGGGAGAGGCTCTGCAACGCTCAGATGTGCCCCCATGGCCCTGTTAGGAACAGGAGGAGAACCTCGCCCTAACATGAGCAAGGTCGAAGGCCCGGTTACACTTAGACCGGATGGGGGGAGAGGTCCCGCAATGCCCATATGTGCCCCCATAGCCCTGTTAGAGACAAGAGGAGGACCTCATCCTAACCTGAGCTAAAACCGATTACATCAGAAATAGGGGAAGAACCTCGTCCCGACACTAATTAAGGTCGGTCATTCAAGATCGGATAAGAAAAGAGAACCTCCCCAGTGACCCCTCTGCGCTCCCGCGACCCCACTAAGAGCAGGGGAAAAACCCTCGAGAAAAGAAAAAAAGGAGGAAGGAGTTAAAAAGGAAATTGACGAACTACATCAGCGACAAATGGAAAACAAATCACATCAAAAATGTGGGGAACCTCATCCCGGCGAGGATTGGGGTTCTTACCAAAATCTCCGATCTTCCAGAAAGCTCTCAACACAGGCCAAGGATAAGACGGCTTCCTCAGGGTGACGAGTGCCCAACCTTCGAGCTCAAACTCTGAAAGGAGGCATCAAATCTGAGTGGTCCCAGACAAATCAGCGACCATAAACAGAAGGGTGGGTCAATGCGACGGTGATCAGGTACCTCCGAATGGCATCGATATCGAACAAGACAAAAGCCAAAGGAAGCTCGGCAAACGATAATTCAACACATGAGTAAAAGAGGTAGCGGAAAATTTCCTTCTCATGTTATTTACTAAATATGCATTACAGAGCCCTTAAGGCTGAAGAAGAGAGAAAGCAGACAAAAGGAAAAGAGGAGGGGAATACAACAATAACAATGGTGAATGAAAGAAGTTCGGTAGGCGATAATTTGACGCAAAGTGCGGACAAGGTAACAAAATCTCTTTCTCATTCTCGATTAACAAGATGTACGTTACAAGACCATGAGGGCTGAGGAAAAAGAACATTACTACAAAACTCGAAAGGAACGCGTTAGGGACCACTTCAAGCTCTCGACTTCTCCTTCCAGTTCCATCCTTTTCAGCAGTATTTTTCAGTATGTGTGATAAACCCCTCGGCTCTCGCCCCACGCCTCGTTCTGCTCCATTGCCGAAACCCCAACCCTAGGGGGAAAAGGGGGGGATAGAATTCAAAGGACAGCGACGGCGACGACAGCGGTGACGACGACCTGCATCAGGAAGAATCGAAAGTACCTCGGAGGCCGCGATAACGTCGGAGGCATGCACCACCACCGTGTGCTCCATGACGACCACCATCCTAGGTACTTCGGCAAGGTCCGCATGCACTACTTCCACCATCCCCGCAACAAGCTCTACTGCCCCACCGTCAGTGCCGACCGCCTCTGGTCCCTCGACCCCGACGACGTCAAGAAACCCGCCACAGCTTTTGATGACAACTCTACCCCCTTGACCGATGTCACCTCGTTCAACTACTCCAAAATTCTCGGGTGGAATGCGCTCATCAGTCGGTTCTGTTATTAAATCCCTGTTGTTGAAGGAATTCTCCCTCGAGCCCCCTTCGAGGCGGTGGGAACCCATAGTGACAGTTCGACAGCTGCTGAACTCGCATACCACTGTCTTCCCCCTCCTACTCCTCTCGATCCGTAACATCCTCTCGAGATTGGCCTCCGGGGCAGAAGCCCCGACGGGAAAACCCCTCGAAAGGGCTCAAAAGACTAAAGGTGGCGGGGAGCCACCGGAGTTGGTGAAGATTGGTGCGAAGAATGCCCAGAATCGAAAAGGGCACCGATGGGTTGGCTAAACCCTCAGGCAAAAGAAAGGCATCGACTCTCAGGCGAGATGAAGTCCTCGGAGGGAAGGAGGGGGCTTAAATAAGCGATGGAGCCTGGCACAGTTATAGTGGCAGATATCCCTAGGTCAACCAATGCCCGCCACGTGTCCCACTCACCGCGGCGTAAGGCAGACCGCTGGCGGGACCATTATGGTGTGGCCTCGAGACTACGCTACGGTGGGAATTCCGAAAGGACCCTTTAGATCGCCCTAATTGGAAAAAGACTCCGGCACGTGCGCATTAAATGCCAGAATATCTGAGGGCGATCGTGCACAGGATTCAAGGGGACAACTTCGACTGTGAAAATTTCTCTCTACTTTCTTCATTCGAGACTCGAACTCGAAAGTAGGGGGACTGGTGTTGGGTATAAAATACCCCCCAGTCGAAGTTTGTGTCAGGAGTGACTCTTCAGGGGTTCTACCAACGTCCGACCTTCGGCGACATCTTCCCGAACCTCTCCCGCGGCCGAGCCTCTGCAACGTTCCCAAGTTCTGTCGATGAATAAACTCCCACCAGTGTAGGCCGGATTCTCCATGATGGGTGGACTCCTACGGGAGCCGGACTTCGTCCCCAACTTCAACTACAGGTAGACTTCATCCGGACTCCATGGAGCTGGACTTCGTCTCCAACTTCAACTGCAGGTAGACTTCATCCGGACTCCTATGGGAGACGGACTTCATTCCCGACTTCAGCCGCAGGTAGACTTCATCCGGACTCCTACGGGAGCTGGACTTCGTCCTCGACTTCAACTAAGGGAAGACTTCATCCGGACTCCGACGGGAGCCGGACTTCGTCCCCAACTTCAAATGCAGGTAGACTTCATCCGGACTCCTACGGGAGCCAGACTTCGTCCCCAACTTCAACTGCAAGTGGACTTCATCCGGACTCCTACGGGAGCCGGACTTCATCCCCGACTTCAACTGCAGGTAGACTTCATCCGGACTCCTATGGGAGCCGGACTTCATCCTTGACTTCAACTAAGGGAAGACTTCATCCAGACTCCTACGGGAGTCAGACTTCATCCCCGACTTCAACTGCAGGTAGACTTCATCCAGACTCCTACGGGAGCCGGACTTCATCCCCGACTTCAACTGCAGGTAGACTTCATCCGGACTCCCACAGGAGTCGGACTTCATCCTCGACTTCAACTAAGGGAAGACTTCATCCGGACTCCTACGGGAGCCGGACTTCATCCCCGACTTCAACTGCAGGTAGACTTCATCCGGACTCCTACGGGAGCCGGACTTCGTCCCCAACTTCAACTGTAGGTAGACTTCATCCGGACTCCTACGGGAGCCAGACTTCGTCCCCAACTTCAACAGCAGGTAGACATCATCCGGACTCCTATGGGAGCCAGACTTCATCTTCGACTTCAACTAAGGGAAGACTTCATCCGAACTCCTACGGGAGCCGGACTTCATCCCCGACTTCAACTGCAGATAGACTTCATCCGGACTCCTACGGGAGCCGGACTTCATCCCCGACTTCAACTGCAGGTAGACTTCATCCGGACTCCTACGATAGTCGGACTTCGTCCCCGACTTCAACTGCAGGTAGACTTCATCCATACTCCTACGGGAGCCGAACTTCGTCCCCGACTTCAACTGAAGGAAGACTTCATCCGGACTCCTACGGGAGCCGGACTTCATCCCCGACTTCAACTGCAGAAAGACTTCATCCGAACTCCTACAGGAGTCGGACTTCATCCCTGACTTCAACTGCAGGTAGACTTCATCCGGACTCCTATGGGAGCCGGACTTCATCCCCGACTTCAACTGCAGGTAGACTTCATCCGGACTCCTACGGGAGCCAGACTTCATCCCCGACTTCAACTGTAGGTAGACTTCATCCGAACTCCTACGGGAGTCGAACTTCATCCCTGACTTCAACTGAAGAAAGACTTCATCCAGACTCCTATGGTAGTCGGACTTCATCCCCAACTTCAACTGCAGGTAGACTTCATCCAGACTCCTACAGGAGCCAGACTTCATCCCCGACTTCAACTGAAGGAAGACTTCATCCGGACTCCTACGGGAGTCGGACTTCATCCCCGACTTCAACTGCAGGTAGACTTCATCCGGACTCCTACGGGTGCCGGAATTCATCCCCGACTTCAACTGAAGGAAGACTTCATCCGGACTCCTACGGGAGTCAGACTTCATCCCTGACTTCAACTGCAGGTAGACTTCATCCGGACTCCTACGGGATCCGGACTTCATCCCCGACTTCAACTATAGGTAGACTTCATCCGGACTCCTACGGGAGCCAGACTTCATCCACGGCTTCAACTGAAGGAAGACTTCATCCGGACTCCTACGGGAGTCGGACTTCATCCCCGACTCCGGCTGCAGGAAGACTTTATCCAGGCTCCTACGAGAGCCGGACTTCCACCCTGAACCCCTATTGTAGGTAGACCTCAGCCCCAACTCCTACAAGGGCCGGACTCCGAGCTCCTACTGCAAGCGGTCCACTCTGAGTTTCTGCTACAAACGATCTACTTCAAATTCCTACCACGAGCGGTCTGCGTCGGATTCCCACCGCCATAGTAACAGCCACGACTCTGCTCCCCTTTCTGTGACGGATTCTGTATAGCTCCATCACTCCCTGGCAGGCCACAATAATGGCCACGACTCTGCTCCACTTCCTGTGATAGATTTCATGTGGCTCCATCAGTCTCTGGCAGGCCACAGTAATGGCCACGACTCTGCTCCACTTCCTGCGATGGATACTGCGTGGCTCCTCCACCCTCTGGCAAGTCACGACAACGAACGTCGCTTCGCTCCCCACAACAAACTCCACGTGGCAGGTCACAGTGATGGCCACGATTCCACTCCACTACTCTCCATAACAAACTTCTCCTGGCTCCGAATGGCCCACTACCAAATGGTTACAAACGTCGTTATCAGTCTATTGCACCCTCCGCCTATAAAAAGGGGACCCCAGATACGTTATTCTTTAAGCTCTCATTTTCTATCTCAAAACTCTGCTAAAATTTCTGTTCGAACACTCCATTCTTGTTGAGGCATAGAACTGACTTGAGCATCGGAGGGTCTTGCCGGAGCACCCCCACCTCCAGTTTAGACTTCTTTTGCAGTCCCGACGGCGACCGCAGCTCCCTCGACTCTAGCTTCTCCGACGCAGGTAGATTTTTGCACCAACATATGACTTAATGCAAGAATGGACAAGGTAATGAAGAATTTTTTTTTCATTTCATCAGTAAAGTGCGCATTACAAAGCCTTTGAAGGCCAAAAAAAAAAAAAGACAACAAGAAAGGAAAGGAATACATAGAATAAAAGGCAAAAAAGCTCCAAGGAAGCTCGGTATCATCAGACTTTGAACTCTCGATTCCAGCCATCATCGAGGATTGCTTTAAGTACCTGACTTCTTCTTCTAGCCCCCCTTCTGCTTCCTCCTTTCGCGGGATCGGGAAGTACGCACGATCGAAGATGTACCACAAGCGCGGGCTCTGGGTGATCAAGGTGAAGCACGGTCGGATCTATCTCTTCTACCCTCACCTTCTTCGTCGACCCGAAAGTCGCAGTTCCTTCCCCCTTGTGGGCCTTGAGACTCTTGGCCAACACCTGAGCCGCGTCCGCACCCATATCAGCAACGAAGGAAGATCGGCACAGTTTAGAAATAGAGCCACCAAAAAAGGGAGAGTTCTGGAGCTAACCTAGGCTGGTCTAAAGGATGCAGAGATGTAGAGATGGGGACGACTCGAAGAATACCTAAGGCCGAGAAGGATGCTGAGGAAGAATGGAACTCTCGGGGAAGAAGAAGGACACCAACAGGACTCTCAGGCAAAGTGAAATTCCTGAAAGGGGGGAGCGGGTTTAAATAGGCAACAGGGCTCGGCGCAGTAATGATTGTGGATCTCCTCTGGCCGACCAATACTCGTCGTGTGTCCCACTCACCATGGCAGGCGGCTGAAAATGCCTGATAGCTGATAAAATCATTATTGCACCATACCTAGAGCAGTGCTCCAGCAAAAATTTCGAAAAAATCTTTCCGGATCACCTCGATTTGAAAAGGCTCCGGCACCAGCACGCCAAATGCCAAAATATCTGAAAACCATCGAGTGCAGAAATTAAGGGAGGCAACTTCGACTATGAAAATTTCTCTGTACTTTCTTCATTCGAAACCCAAACTCGAAAGTAGGGGACTGGTGTTGGGTATAAAATACCCCCAGCCGAAGTTTGTAAAAGACCGACCCTTCCAGGGCTTTTCCAGCTTCTGACCTTGTGTGGCATCTTTCTGAACTCCCTCGACCATCCGAGCTTCCATAATACCATCCGAACTTCTCTGATAATGAGCTTTTCCATTCATCTACCAGGTTGCTCCAAACGCCCTCTGAACTTCACTATCCGTCGATTTTCTACAGTGATCAACTATTCTTCGAATCTCTTCCAGACTTCTTCCAGCCACAGATGACTCTACTCCAAACTTCTTTCGAACTTCATCAATATCCGAGCTTCTCCGACAATGAGATTTCTATAGTAACCAGACTTCATCCTAGTTTTTACGGTGGTTGACCACCTTTCGGATTCCATCCGAGCTCCTACGAGAATCAGATTTCAGCCAAACTCCTACAGTGGATGGATCCCAGATGAATTTTGACAACGAAAGAGCTCCACCAGTCGGATCTCTACTCCAAACTTCTATCGCAAGCAGTCTACTCCGAACTCCTACTGCAGGCAGTCTACTCCGGATCTCTACTGTAAGCGAATTCCTTTTGAGCCTCTACTGTAAATAAATTTCTTTTGAACTTCTATTACAGGCAGACTTCAGCCAAGCTCCTATAGTGGATGGATCCCAGACGAGCTTCTACAATGGGACAGGCTCCACCGGCCAGATCACTACTTTGAGCTTCCACGATAACCAATCTTCGACCGAGCTTCTACAATAAGCGGCCTCCTTTCAGCCTTCTACAAGAACCGGACTCTGTCTGAACTTTCATAGCAGATAGATTTTGGATGAACTTCTACAACAGATGGGCTCCAGCAGCTAGATTTCTACAACAGTCGATCACCTCCGATGTCTGTCGTACCCCCCCAGCCATCAACCTTCAATAGCGTCAGCCGAACTTCAACAATGCCAATCGGACTTCCACAGGATCCTCCAGACCCCTCCCATGGACTAACCTCCCTAACGCCATCCGAAGCCCACTACCGACCGACCCTCTGTCGGATTCCTCATGAAACCAGACTTCTCCAATAGAAAGTCCCCATCCGAGCTTCTACAGCAGATGACTCCTGCCTGCAGTATCAGCGCTCTAGGCACCCAACAGTAGTAGACCCGTTGGCAACCTCGAGAACATCCGAGCTTCTCCTGGATTGATAAGACAGAGAGCCATTCTGCTCCATCAGATATCCTAGCCGAGCTTCAGCCAACAGATCCAAACTCTCTGGCAAGTCACGACAATGGCCACTACCCTACTCCACTCTCTGTAACGGATTTCACGTGGCTCCACCACTCTCTGGCAAGTCGCAACAACGGATACCACTCCACTCTTCATAACAATCTCCACATGGCCTTGGACGGTCCCCTGACGCCACTACTCTCCGTAACAAACTCCGCTTGGCCCTGAACGGCCCACTACCAGGCAGTTACAGACATCGCTGTCAATCAGTTACACTCTCCATCTATAAAAGGGAATCTCCAAATACGTTCTTCTCTAAGCTCTAAACTCTATCTCGAAACTCTGCCAAAATTCCATTTGAGCACTCTATTTCTGTTGAAGCAGAATAATGACTTGAGCATCGGAGGGTCTTGCCGGAGCACCCCCAACTCCGATTTAGACTTTCTTTGTAGGTCCCGAAGGCGACCGCGATCATCTCAACTCCAGCTTCTCCGACGTCGGTGGAGTTCTACACCAACAATACCGGTAATACTGGCATGTCCTATATATGCTCAAAAATAAGGGTGGTTGATCTTACAATCACTTGTGTGGGGACACTAATATAAGGATATGAGTGCTCATTAGAGAATGAGTTTACTTAATTGACCTATGAGAGAATATCAAATGGAGTCTTATTTACATGTCAACTGATGATTCTCTAGTGGAAGTTGTATAAGTGATCCTTAGACCTGAGGTCACCATGGTACCTTATGTATATGGATCCATATTTTGGTTCACTACCTACTTTGTTCTTTGATCCTTGTGTGGGGTGTTCTGGATATGGTGAAGAGTGCATGGAGATTGTGAGTGATCAATAAGGGATTAGTCACTCATAATAAGGGGAGTGAACATCCTATGTGATCTCATAGGTCAGTGATTCTGGAAGTCTTTAGCCAAAGCAGGATGATAATTAAAAAAAAAAATTTAATATATTATCAACTAAATCATCACTTTTTGATCAGATATATAATGATAAATGATTGAGTTTGACATATTTTTATGTCCATAGCTCATTTGGAATGTTGTTTGACTGAAGGATTGAATTACACGAAAACTTACCACTGAAGGATATTTTGATAATTTTTTAACAAAATTTTAAATCTTTTGGATTGTCATGACACATTACTAGACATCAATCTGGACTTATGAATTCATCAAAATTAAAAGAATTTAATTCTGGAGTCAATTTGGAAGAATCCAAGTTGATTGGGACTCTTTGGGTGACCTAATCTCAACAGATTAAAGTTATGTCGAAAGTTTGGATCTACTACTAGCTAGATTTGGAACCAAATGAGTCACACACTTTAAAATTTGATCTTGATCTAATTTAATTAGAATTTAATATAAATTCTATGGGTTAATTTGATATGCTAGCATATTGAATTAACCCAAGTTTCCAAATTGGTTTAAATCAAATTATTTGAGCTAACCTAGACCAGTTGGCTTTCACCTAATGGGATTGGATCAATTTGGATTGGATCCTTATCCAACATAAAAGAATTTCAAGTAGAGAAGGAGTCCTCCATGCCCACCAGAAGTCATGGCAAAAAATAATGCTGCCCACCTTAAATTGGCGTGTGAAGTTGAGAGTCCTTCTTAATGAAGGCTCTTAACTAATACATGTTACCTTAAATTCTTGATCAGTTCTCCTATGATTTAATACCAAAATTTATTATATTTTTTATGGCACATAGAAGACAAAGAGTCCTTCTGCTCCAAGTAATTGGATCACCAAAAATTCACTCGATGAATTTATTTGGCATGTGGGAAGTTGGAGTGCCAAAGATTGGTGCCCCTTCATCCCATGTGACATCCCCTAGTCCCCTTGTGGCTGAGATTTTTAGATGAAATAGAGAGAAGGGATGTGGAAATTATAAAAAAAATTTTAAAAAAAAATTGAGAAAAAAAAATTGAGTGGCAAAAGTTGCTACAAGGGTGGTCAGATTTTCGACAAGTGTTGCTTGAGTGCCCTAGAATTTAATTTTTTCATGTGTTGGAGTAAAAAATTAAAATTTAAGTTGTATGACATCTGAAGAGTGTCTTCTTGATGTCATTCTAGTAGTAAGATCGAAAGTAATTGGGCTTTGATTCAATTGTGATGCAAGTTCAAAGATGGTAGTGTTCTTGAGAAGACAAGGCTATAGCAGCACACCAGTTGGAAAGGACCTTAGTCAACTTTCATGTAAATCATCATTGGAGCACTTATACCTTGGGGTCTTGTGGAGAACACCAATATGTCACTTTTTTATATTGATGAAAGTATAATTTTCTATCTCTTTGCATGCTTGAATTTGCTTTGATCGTGATCGGCAAAGTGATTCTAGGATTTTGGGTTCGGCTCGATAATTTTATTTGATAAAGCTATTGATTTGCTTATTTTAATTTTTTTTTGAAAATTACTTTCTACTGTGTGGTTGAAATTCAATAGTGGTATCAGAGCCACCTTTGTATGATTCAATAAAATAAATACGATAGTTGTGCATAGAGTCGTTCTTGCGCATATCTTGCCAAAAATTTTTTGCATTGATTTATAGCATCAATCTTTTAAACTCAAAAATTATTTTTTACTTAATATATATCATGATACATAATTTTAGTTATTAAATTATTTATTTATGATAATTTTGAAATTTGTATTATCATGGTTGTATGATGCTCAAATTGATGCATTGTTAATGGTGCAAAGCATGCCTAATGTGATTAGGGTTTGCTATTTTTCTTTGATATGCTTAATATATGTTTTGATTTCCATTGCACCCTTATATGACTTTAGTATGTCATATGATTGCTATTTAGAATAGTAGAAGCATATCAAATTGCATAATTTATAGTGTACATTTTATATGGTTGTAGTTAGGATGTGCTGAGATCAGTTTAAAGTCCCTCATAAAAAATTATATTAAGTTGTAATGTCAGGATTCATTTTATTAATCAAAAATCAAATTCTTAAGATCAATTGGTGTTGAAGAAAGTGTCAAAGGTGGTTTTCTAATTAGGTCTGTATACTGGCCTGACTAACTCTGTTGGTATCTAGAAAAGCTACGAGGAGCCTCCCACTTACTTACTTGGCCAATTTGGTCTTGTTGATTTTCAGACTTAGATTGATTAGTGATGTAGACATTATAAGGGTCTTCCTTCAAACTTGATCAATAGAGTACGTTAAGATCTTAGTGAGCTTGTTGTGCTATCCATAAGATTTACTATAAAATTGACATGATATTGATCAAGTGCATATTGGTGCTTATGGAATATTTGAATAGTATTATTTTGTTATGCTATCCACAAGGACAGTATTGTTTAAGTATGACCATATAGGATTGAAGAGTCAACTTAACTAGAATACTATAGTTTGTTGTGCTATCCACAAGACTATATGTGATCTAGAGGCCAGAGTGAATGATGTTGAGAATTGTAAAGGTATAATTGGTAAAGAGTTACCTACTCTTGAACTTATGAATGCTTGTTGTGCTATCCACAAGGTGTTTGTGAGAAACAGAGATCTCAACCCCATTAAAAAATATTAGAATGTTTCTCAATTTTCATACTTGAGGGTTATAAAGTTTGATAAAATAGTGAGAGACACAATTAGATAAAAGTCCTAGTCTAGTTGTGCATGTCATCATGAGTTATCCGCTTATATTATATTCTTGTTGTTGTAGATTAACTACCACATGGCATCCTCACTTTCACTTAGAGGTATCCTAGATGCAAACAAGTTGACTGGACCTAACTATGTCGACTGGTTAAAAAACTTGAGAATTGTTCTCACTCAGGAGAAAGTCTCCTATATTCTAGATACACCTGCTCCAGATTCTCTTGGGAAGATGCTTTTGAGGAGGATAGGACTGCATATAAGATGTGGAAAGATGACAGTGTGACTGTCAAATGTATTATGCTTGCCTCAATGAGCAACGAACTCTAGAGATAGCATGAGGATATAGATGTTTCCTCTATTCTTCTTAATCTTAAGGAGCTATATGGGGAATAAAGTCAGACTGCTCGATATAAGATATCAAAGCAATTATTTTGTGCCCATATAACTGATGGTTCTTTCGTAGAAATGCATGTCCTAAAAATGATTAATTTGATCACTCATTTGGGACAACTGGGTTTTGCCATGGATGGTGAACTGAGCTAGGATTTGATCCTGCAGTCTCTCCCTGACTCTTTTTCGCCGTTTATTATTAATTATCATATAAATAAACTAAACACTAGCCTATCTGAACTGCTGAATATGTTAAAAATAGTAGAGAAACATTTCAAGGGTGAAAAGGCTCAAGTCCTTCATGTTGATAAAATCAACAAGAAGAAGGCAAAGAAGGGTTCTAAAAAAAAGATGAACCCTAAGGCTAGCATCTTCAAGAAGAAGGCGAAGAAGGTCTCCACCAACGATACTTGTTGTCATTGTGGCAAGGAGGGCTATTGGAAGAGAAATTGCAAGGAGTACCTTGTAACCATAAAATCGGTAAGCATTGCTAAAGGTTTATATATGATACAAACTAATTTAGCATTAAGTACTTCATTTTTAGATTCTTGGGTATTGGATACCATCTGTGGTTCATACCTTTGCAAATCATTGCAGGGTCTATAAAAAATAAGAAATCTGAATAAAGGTGACTTCGAGCTATTCGGTACTAGTGGAGAGTCCATTCAAGTCGCAACCATAGGAACCAGGATTTTGAAGTTGCCTTCGGATAGAATTTTAGAACTGAAGATCTGTTATTGTATTCTAAATATTGTTAGAAATATTATTTCTATATCGTTATTATTGGAATAAGATTTTGAAATAATTGCAAAGAACAATAGTTATTCTATATATTTTTGTAATAAATATTATGGAAGTACTTTTATTAATAATGATCTTATGTTTCTTTCACTTAATGATAATGTGCTTCATATTGATAATATGAAAAAAAAGAAAAGAGAGTATGTGAATGTCACATACCTCTAGCACTGCCGACTTGGCCATATAAATAAGTCAAGGATTAATAAGTTATACAAAGATAATTTTTTTGATCTTTATGATTATGAATCATATGGAACTTGTGAATCTTACCTCATGAAAAAAATAATCAAGACTCCATTTACTGGATATGGAGATCGGGTGAGTGATATTTTAGACCTTATACATCTAATGTATGTGGTCTAATATCGACTCAAGACATAGGAGGATACTCTTACTTCATCACGTTTACTGATGATAGGTCAAGATTTTAATATGTATATTTAATGAAATAGAAATCCGAAGCATTTGACAAATTTAAAGAGTATCAAAGAATAGTCGAAAAATAAACTGGTAAAAGTATTAAAACTCTTCGATCAGATCAAGGAGAAGAATATTTATCCAGTGAGTTTCTAAATTATTTGAAACAAAATGGAATACTCTCTCAATGGATACCTCTTTATACTCCACAATTAAATGAAATTATAGAAAGGAGGAATCGCACCTTATTAGATATGGTGCAGTCCATGATGTGTTTCACAGATCTTTCAATATCTTTTTGCACATACACTCTCAAGGCTGTAGCGTATATTTTAAATAAAATACCTTCAAAATCTGTTTCTAGCACGCCATATGAAATATAGAAAGAAAAAAGATCTAATCTTAAGCATCTTAAGATTTGGAGTTGTCCAGCTTATTAAAAAAATATTGATGGATATAAGCTGGATGCTAGATCAAAAAAATACAAATTTGTAGGTTATCGCAAGGAGAGTATAGGATACTACTTCTATAACCCTACTCAACAAAAGGTGGTTGTTGGTAGGCATACCATTTTTCTGGAGAAAGAGTTTATCCAAGAAGGAGGCAGTGGGAGGTCTGTTGAAGTTGAGGAAGTTCAAAATCTACAATCCATCCAAGATTTACCAAATAGTTCTTAACCAGTTGTGCCCATTGTTGAGGCATAGCTATTACACACACCTCCTCTCCGAAGATCAAATAGAGTGCATAGTGTACCACTTAGATATGAATTTATCATTAAGAATGACAACACAATCCACATCATTGAGAATGATGATCCCACGACCTATTCAGAAGCTGTCATGAGTAGCGACTCTGACAAGTGGCTCAATGCTATAAAATCTGAAATGGACTCCATATATGCCAATTAAATATGGACTTTGGTTGATGCACTTGAGGGTGTGACCCCAATAGACTGCAAATGGATCTTCAAAAAGAAGATTGGAGCAGATGGCAAGGTAGAGACCTACAAGGCCAAGCTTGTGGCAAAAGGTTTCAGACAAAAATAAGGTATTAATTATGAAGAAACCTTTTTGTCGGTAGCCATGCTCAAGCCTATTCAGATAATGCTTACTATTGTAGCATACCATGACTATGAGATCTGACAGATGGATGTCAAGACTACCTTCCTCAATGAAAACTTTGAAAAAAAAATCTATATCACTCAGCCAGAGAGATTTGTCTCTAGTGGGAGAGCAAATTAGGTATGCAAGCTGAATAGATCCATTTATGGATTGAAGCAAGAATCGAGGAGCTGGAACATCTATTTTGATGAGACAGTCAAATCGTTTGGCTTCATCAAAAATATGGATGAACCTTGTGTGTACAAGAAGAATAGTGGGAGTGCTATTGTCTTCCTAGTCTTGTATGTGGATGACATACTGCTCATTGAAAATGATGTCCCGATGTTGCAATCGATTAAAACTTGGCTATCACAAAAGTTTTCTATAAAAAATTTGGGTGAAGCATCCTATATACTTGGTATTAAGATCTATAGGGATAGATCGAATAGGATGCTAGGCTTGTCTCAGTCTAGGTACATTGACCTTGTATTAAAAAGGTTCAACATGGAGAGAAGTAAAAGAGGTTACTATTGAAATTTGGGGTTTGAAGCATGCACATATGTTTCAAAAACTTAATTTTCTAAACACCACATGGACAATAAGATTAAAATAATTTTAATTTGAACTTTGCATGCATAAAAATATAAAACACATGGATTTATTTCATATGCTGAAATTGGTATGCTGAAATTTAAATTGTGATTAAATTGCATACCTTTTTTGCAATCCCTTTCTTCAAATCTGGATCTGGAAGAGACAAGGCTCTCTATTAGCTACACAAGTATCCGGTCTCTATGCGTATCCACTCGAGATCAGCCTGGAACAGCCCTCTAAAATTTGAATTTTGATTCTTCAAAATTCAGTCTGCTGAATCTAAACGAAGCCTGGATCGTGATCAACGTTTGATCTTTCTCCTTGATCCTTATCTTCTCTTCCTCTCTAGCCTTTTTCCTTACCTTGTAGTATTATAAGAGACCAACAACCAATAGATGAAGGGCCACCCAATGCCTTGGGCATGTGCAAAACTTGGGACGCGCGTCCCAAGTAGTATGGCGTGGGGACACCTAAGAAGAAGGGAAAAAGGGAGGAAGAGAGGACGTGGGAGGTTCTCTTGGGTTGGAGAGGGGCTGGCTTGGATGATCTTAGGACCTTAGGGGAGGTCTCCTTTATAAGCACAAAGATTGAATCCTATTTAATTATATAAAACAAATCCTACTTGCATTAAGATTCTTATGAACTTAAGTTATCCAACTTACATTGGAAAGTCCATTAGGCACCAACTATTGGAGCCCTTGTACCCATAATTAGATACCCTATTTTGCACCCAAGAGACACCCCATATAAGAACTCAAGGCTTTCTAACCAATGGACACGCCCAAATTGAACAAATCAAAGTGGCGCCCCATAATAACTATCAAGGAGATTCATAAGGTACTTGCACCCTTAATTTATGTGATCTATAACCTTAGACACCCAACAATTGGAATCTCTTAAATCTTATTCATGTAGGTAATTAGCAGGTAATTAAGTTAGAATTAACTTATCAAATAAGTAATCCAAACGGAAAGAAGAATTGAGTCTAACCATGTGCTAGTAAGGTTACCATGGACCCAATGGCTTTCTCTAAACTCAATTGACACTTCATAAGCTCAATTTCTTTTTTCAGGCCTAATCTCTTTGTTGTGTAATCCCATAGATTCAATTCTGTTGGGTATAAAATACCCCCCGGCCGAAGTTTATAAAAGACCGACCTTTCCAGGGCTTCTCCGGCTTCCGACCTTGTGTGGCATCTCTCTGAACCCCCCCGACCGTCCGAGCTTCTGGACTTCTCCGACAATGAGTTTCTCCATCCATCTACCGGACCGCTCCAAAGGTTCTCTAGGCCTCACTATCAGTCGACCTTCTACAATGATCATTATTATTCTCCGAGCTCCTTCTGGACTTCATCAATATCTGAGCTTCTTCGACAACGAGGTTTCTACGATAATCAGACTCCATCCAAGTTTCTACGATGGTCGACTACCTTCAGGATTCCAACCGGGCTCTGGTGAGGGCCGAACTTCTACTACGAGCGATCTACTCCGAACTCCTACAGCAAGTGGTCTGCTCCTAACTTCTACTACGAGCGATTTACTCCGAGCTCCTACAGCGGGCGGTCTACTCTGGATCTCTACTGTAAGTAAATTCCATTCGAGCCCCTACTGTAAACACATTTCTTCCGAACTTTCATTACAGGTAGACTTCAGTCGAGCTTCTTCGTAGCCGGATCCCAGACGAGCTTCTACAATGGGACAGGACCCACCGGCCAGATCACTACTTCGAGCTCCCATGACAACCGATCCTCGACCGAGCTTCTACAATAAGCAGCCTCCTTTCAGCCTTTTACAAGGACCAGACTCTGTCCGAACTTCCATAATGGATGGATATCGGACGAACTTCTACAATTGACGGACTCCAGCAGCTGAATTTCTACAACGGCCAATCACCTCCGGTGTCTGCCGAACCTCCCCAACGTTAACCGAGGTCCACCGCCGGCCAACCCTCCACCAGATTCCTCATGAAACTGGACTTCTCCGGCAGATAATCTTCAGACGAGCTTCAACATCGGGCAAATCTCAGACAAACTTCCCTAGCAATCGGACCCCTACTAGTCTTCACCAATAGAAAGTCTCCATCCGAGCTCCTACAGCAGATGACTTCCGCCTGTAGCATCAGCACCTAGGGCATCCGACAACAGTAGACTCATCAGCAGCCTCGAAAATACTCGAGCTTCTCCTAGATCGGAAGTATAGAGAGCCATCCCTCTCCATCAGACATCCCAATCGAGCTCCAGCCGACAGATCCGAACTCTCTGGCAAGTCATGATAATGGCCACCACCCTGCTCCACTCTCTGCAATAGATTCCGTATGGCTCCACTACTCTCTGGCAAGTCGCAACAACGGACACCACTCCATTCTCTGTAACAAACTCCACGTGGCCCTGGACGATCCCTAACGCCACTACTCTCCATATCAAACTCCAAGCGGCTCTGAATAGCCCACTACCAGACGGTTACAGACGTCATTGTCAATCAGTTATGCTCTCTGTCTATAAAAGGGGACCCCCAGATACGTTCTTCTCTAAGCTCTAAACTCTATCTCAAAACTCTGCTGAAATTTCCACTCGAGCACTCCATTTCTGTTGAAGCAGAGTACGGACTTGAGCATCGAAGGGTCTTACCAGAGCACCCCCAACTCCGGTTTAGACTTCCCTTGCAGGTCCCGATGGTGGCCGCGGTCATCTCGACTCCAGCAACTCTATCCTCGATGAAATTCTGCACCAACAGAATTGGCGCTAGAGGAAGGGCACGTGTCTTCGCAATACTCTTGTTCTTGAAGGAGTGCTCAACGAGATTGCCTCCAGTCATCTTCTCCGACGTCCTCCCTGTAGGAACCAGATCTAGGGTTTCAGTGTTGGATCTTGAAACATTTTCAAGATCATACAGCGGAAGACTAAAATAAATTAAAATTTATTTTCTAAAATCAGAGAATCCCTAGATCTAAGATCCTATTACATGATTATTATATAGCATTAAATCAGAAATTAAAATATATAAATATAGCATGAACTACATGTTGATCATATCAACATGTTTCTATACTACATCTAATGTATGTATTAAACAATAGATCAGATCTATTACCTTGCAAGTTAGATGTTCTAACCTCACTGATCTGGGCTTGAAGATGATGTTGCAAGCCGCACACGCATCCGGCCTCTAGGAGTCATCCACACGAGCCCACGAATCTCGATCAGAAGTCCTGCTTCAGGAAATCAGCACAGTATGCTAGTACTGCACTGATCCTTCTTTGATGGTTGATCAGGTGCCTCCTTCTTCTTGATTTGGACTCTTCCAAAGATGGAAAGTAGAAGGAGGAGTTTCAGATCTGAGACGCTCTCAGAAAACTCAAGATGGAGGGAGGAAAGATATGAAAACAAACAACCCTAGAAGAAGACCCTCTTCTTCTTCTCATTTCTCTCTCTAGACATCCTAACTTGTGTCTTTTATATCTCCTTGACCCAAAGGTCTTTCTCTCTGATTTTTGGATGGCGCAAAGATCTCTCAAATATCTATTGTCTCCAAAACTTTCATGAAGAAACTCATTTTATACAGAGAGATATGATAGAGTCTTTGTCTAGGTCAAATACCTAGTCAAGGCTTATCCAAACATGGCAAGTTAAGGGGCGCCCAACTCTTGAGCACCTCCTCCATATTTTCATACATGGATCACCAAAAAAGGGTGCACAATGTGTACCCTAAAAGCCGCAAAAATTCCAAAAAAAAATTGGATAAATTTGGTGCAAAATTGAAAGAGTTTTGGATTTCTAAAACTCTATCTCATAGAATTCGAAATCTAAACTTATTCCTTTTTGATTTGATCCAAACCACCTTCCATGTAAGAAAGAAGAGAGGAGACCTTTTGTGAACGTGAGAGAGACCTGGTAGAGGGCTTTTGTCACACAAAATAAGAGGAGATTGGCATTGAATGAGAGAGAGGGCATGGGGAAGGCTTATGTGGTGCAAGGTGGAATCCTAGTCTTACTAGGATTCTATCTTATGACTTGTTTTAATTTGGTTTCTTAAACCAAAACAAACCAAAATTAGATCAACCCAATTAAAATAGGTCTTAACCCAATTAAGAACCAAATTTAATCAGATTAAATTAGATTTAAATCTGATTTAATTTTCTAATCCAATTAGAAATTAGATTGACCCAAGTCCTAGTTGAACTAGGACTAGTTTTTCCTTGAACTTGGCTTATCCAATAAACCAATTGGACTTGATCCAATCAAGCCCAAACTAAATTTAATTAAATTATATTTAATTAAACTTAATCTCAGCCCATTGGCTTAATCAAATTAAGCCAATTAGCAATCAAATTGCTAATTGATCCTCCTGCAACACTTGCACTACGTTAAATGCCAATCGTATTGATCATTTAACCCTAGAATGATTCTTAATCGTTGATCAACCATCCGATCGGATCATGAACTCTAATGTGTGTGACCTCATAGGTCCAAACCTAAGCTGATAGCACAGAAATAAATTTTTATACCAATCGAAGTGACCATCTAGCAATGGTACCCGATGATCGGATAGGTCGAATGTGTAGAACAACATCCTTAGAACCCATGCGGATATAGTTTTCATATAATTCATCCCCTTGACCAAAATGATCATAGGATACTCCAGAGTTCAACTGTCAACTCTGATCAGTTTGTCCACATTGTATTTCAAAATATCAAATCCATCTGATGGATTACCCTGGCCAAGGTTTTGCTAAATTGAAATACAGCGACTCATTCTTCTCCAACTCTTGGAGTGGTCAATCCCATCTCGATCACACTCTGACTTCGCAAGTACTTGACTGTGCCCAGAAGCCTTCCGTCCCTGAATTAAAAATTCAGTTAGTCCAGTACCAAAGCACAGTGAGTTGCTTGCTAGTCACTGAGGTGATCTCAAGTCTAAGGGACACTTATACCTATATCCCATCAGAGACATTCTCGACAGCAGAATACTCTGGAGTTGGTCACGTTCAATGATGATGTACTCTTACATCTTACCTGTATGCCATACCAGTGTCTCCACACTCTTTGGTTAAGAGGACAACCAACCCATATGGCCTACAGCGACCTATGCTCGATAGAAGCTGTTGTCCTTATTAACAGCTTACATTTGGTTGTGAACAGTTTTAAGGACTAATTGATAAATCTTCTCTTTATCAAACTTAAATAGTCCTAAGGACTTCATCATAACAACGGAGTTCATTAGAAGATGAAAGCTTATGATGAAGATGCCAAATATATTTTATTTATTAACAAATCAATTACAATACTTGGTTGCTCAACCATCAACAGCTTGACGATTGGCTTTTGGGACATATTTCCCAACAACTCCCACTTGTCCTAAAGCCACTCGGCATAGTATCTAATACCCATCTTCGACTTGTGGTTGTCGAACTCCTTTATCACCAGGGCTTTAGTGAAGGGGTCGGCTAGGTACTCCTTTCTATCGATCTTCTGAAGGTCGACGTCACCTCGATCCCGATCTCTCGGACCAGGTGGAAGCGGCGCAAGATGTGCTTCATCCGCTGATGTGCTTTGGGTTCCTTCACCTGAGCTATGGCACCAGTGCTGTCGCAGTAGAGCAGGACTGGACCATTGAGGGAGGGTGCTACTCTGAGCTCGTTGATGAATTTCCTCAGCCACACAGCTTCCTTCATGGCATCCGATGCTGCGATGTACTCTGCTTCATAAACAGAGTCTACCACAGTATGTTGCTTGGAACTCTTCCAGCATATGGCTCCACCATTCAGAGTAAAGATATAACCCGACACGCTCCTACTGTCATCATGGTCAGATTGAAAGCTAGAGTCTGTGAATCCCACAAGTTTCAGATCTAACTTGCCATAAAACAACCATTGGTCCTTAGTATTTCTCAAATACTTAAGGATGGCTTTAACCACTTTCCAGTGATTTTCTCCAAGATCAGATTGGTATCTACTCACTACTCCTAGTGAGTATGCCACATCTGGTCTTGTACATGTCATGGCGTACATGATAGATCCCACGACTGAAGCATATGGGACTCTACTCATACGCTCTCTCTCTTCAGGAGTTGTCAGACAATCCTTCTTAGAGAGAGAAATTGCTTGGCCTATCGGTAGATAGCCCTTCTTGGAATTCTCCATGCTGAACCTCTTCAGCACAGTGTCTATGTACATGGACTGGGATAACCCAAGCATCCTTTTAGATCTATCCCTATAGATCTTCATCCCTAGGATGTAAGATGCTTCACCCAAGTCCTTTATGGAGAACTGTGATGACAACCAAACTTTTATTCGCTGTAGTGCGGGGATGTCATTCCCGATTAAGAGAATGTCATCCACGTACAAGACAAGGAATATCACAACTGGACCATTTGCTCATTTATAGTTGTAGGGCTCTTCTCCATTCTTAATGAAGCCATACGTTTTGATCACCTTATCAAAATGCATGTTCCAACTCTGAGAAGCTTGCTTCAATCCATAAATGGATCTCTGAAGCTTGCACACCTTGGACTCATCTGTTGATGTAAACCCCTCAGGTTGTATCATATACACCTCTTCGATCAGCTCTCCATTCAGAAAAGCTGTCTTTACATCCATCTGCCAGATCTCATAATTCAGATGGGCAGCTATTGCAAGCATTATCCAAATGGATTTGAGCATTGCCACAGAGAAAAATGTCTCGTCATAGTAAATACCATAACGTTGACGATACCCCTTGGCGACCAGACGGGCTTTATAGGTCTCCACCTTTCCGTCTGTGCCCCTCTTCCTTTTGAAGATCCATTTACACCCAATGGGTTTAACCCCTTCAGGTGGGTCAACCAATGTCCATACATCGTTGACCTTCAAGGACTCCATTTCGGATTTCATGGCTTCAAGTCATTTCTCGAAATCAGGTCTCTGCATTGCATCCATATAGGTGATCGGATCCTCATTATTCTCATCAAGTTCGATGGGATCACCGTTCCGGACCAAAAAACCATAGTATCTATTCGGCTGATGCGGTACTCTATCGGATCGTCTTAATGGTGCAGGTACATTGAGCTCCGGATCTGATCTAATCATATCCGACTCAGGTTCAACTATTGGTGTCGGTCCTTCTACCTGTTGAACTTCATCAAGTTCAACCTTAGAGGCAACGGTTCCTTCACCAAGGAACTCCTTTTCTAAAAAGATTGCCTTAAGGTTGATGAACACCTTTTGTTCATCAGCATGGTAGAAAAAAATATCCTTTTGTCTCTTTGGGGTACCCTTTGAATGAGCATTTGTCAGACCTAGGTCCAAGTTTGTCTGTGACTAATCGTTTGACATAGGCCGGGTACCCCCAGACCCTAAGGTGTGAAAGTACTGGCTTACGCCCTGTCCATATCTCATATAGAGTCTTAATTACAGACTTACTTGGAACCCTATTTAATAGATAACAGGTCGATTCGAGTGCATATCCCCAGAAGGATATCGACAAGCTAGCAAAATCTATCATGGATCGGACCATGTCTAACAGAGTCCGATTCCTCCTTTCAAACACACCATTATGCTGTGGTGTTCCTAGAGGAGTCCATTGGGAGAGAATCTCATTCTCTCTTAGATATGTGAGAAACTCATTAGAAAGGTATTCTCCTCCTCGATCAGATCGAAGAGTTTTAATACTCTTCCCAGTTTGTTTTTCTACTTCACTTCGAAATCGTTTGAATATTTCAAATGAATCCGACTTATGTTTCATCAGATAGACATATCCATATCGGGATAGGTCATCCGTGAAAATTATGAAGTAGAAATATCCACCTCTAGCACTGGTGCTCATGGGCCCGCATACATCAGTATGTACTAGGCCCAAGAGCTTAGTAGCTCTCTCACCTTTTCCAGTAAAAGGTGACTTGGTCATTTTACCAAGAAGACAGGACTCACAGGTTGGAAGTGATTCACAATCACTGACTTCGAGGATTTCCTCTTGAGTCAACCTGTTTATTCTGTTCTTGTTTATATGACCTAGCCTCTGATGCCATAAGTAGATATCTGACACACTATCTAATCTAGGGTGCTTGCCAGTAGAATAGACTCTTATCAGGCTTGATCTTTTTGGTTTGGCTCTGCACTGATGTCCCAGCCTGAACTCGCACCTTCTTCACTTTCTTCTTCTTGTTCTTCTTCCCTTTCTTAAAGGGTCGAGAACCAGAAGATGAACCTCCCACTAAGTTCACCGACTCCTTGTGAAGTTGGTGATCCTTCTCAAAGTTCTGAAGCAAACCCAGTAACCCGTGGTAATTCTCTTCAGGCTTTGTCATTCTATAATGAGTGAGGAATGGGAGATAAGACTTGGGCAGCGAGTTCAGTATTGCATCTTTCCCAAGCTACTCATGCAAGGGAAAGTCGAGCTTGCTCAATCGTTCCATCAGCTCGATCATGTACAATACATGATCAGTGACAGAGGCACCATCCCGCATTTTGGTGTTGAAGATGGCACAACTAGTCTTGTGCCTCTCGACGTCATCGGATGTGCCAAAGGCATCCTCCAACACTTGAAGCATATCCTTTGGCTGAGCCGTCTCGAATCTGTGACTGAACTCATCGCTCATGGTAGCCAGCATGATACAGCGCACCATGGTCCGGTCACTGAGCCACTTCTGGTAAGTGTCTCTGACTGTTCTACGTGCATTGACAGCTGGCTCCTAAGGTGCAGGATCCATTATCACATATAGGATCCGTTCATGCTCCAGGACTATCTTCAACTTTCGGTACCAGCTACTGAAGTTGGGTCCCACCAACTTATCATTGTCCAACAATGATCGGAGCGATAGGAAAGTGGCCATATTTGTATAAAGGAGAACCATAACCTAATTAGTAATTGATTCATTAAATCTAAAGATTTGGATTTTAATCAAAAGGTTTCTCCCACTATTTTATTCGAATTGGTAGCCTCTACCTCCAATTCGAGGAATTACCCTAATTTCTTAGTGGGTACTAGAATCCACTTAGACTGCACACAAGCCCAACTTTGGTTGGCCAACCCATGTACATCTAAGGGTAGGTTCATAACCAATTATTTCTCTAAATAATTTCTAGTAATTTTAATTTTGCCCCAGAAACCTAATCAGTAGGCTTTGGCCTCCACTGTAAGGATCCAATTAGGTCCAACCATTAACATGATCATACTTGGTGTATCTAACCAACGAATGATTATGCCCAACTTTGGTTGGCTCACCTAACCACCATTAGAGAGATACTTTCAAGTCATCATATGATGAGTGATAATTCCATTAGTCAACAAGCACCAGGCCTTTGGGTCTGCAATGATTATTGAGTTAATGGACTCATTATCAAATACCTTAATGGGAGGCTATGACTCAGTTATCTCCATAACTTTGTCATTTTAAGACCTAATAATTTTAGAGGATTTAAATAATATAGAGGATGAGGTCAGATGAACCAGCTTATCATGATCCTCCCACTGGCTTCACCAAGTCAGCTTAAGGGAGACCATTAAAAGGGCTGGTCTAGGAGCACCTAAATCAGTCACACTGATTTACCTAGCTGACATGGGTCAGCTTGAATAGTCAAGTGATCCGATCAAAACATAATTTCATCAAGAGGCCAGGTAAGTTCGATCAGTGGGAGGGTCTGCCAAAGCTTGCCTTAGACACCATCAGAAATGGCCAGGTAAGCGGGATCCCAATTAAAAACCACCAATCTGGTTTACCTTAGACACCAACTGGTTTAATTAGTTTCGATTAGATCAACCAAACAGTTCGTGCTAGACCGCTTAGCCAAGAATCAAGTCCATTTGGTTCTCGTTAAAGATATGGACTTGACCAACTACAACTATTGTAATTGATCTAGAGAATCCTTGACCTAATCTAAGACAATAATTGATTAGATTTAGTCAATTCTCTAATTAAGTCCATCTTCAATCTAACCATAGGTCTAACCCAATTAATGGACCTAATTTCCACTAACCCATTAACCCAATATGTTATGATTTGTGTCTTAGGTTCTTCAATTCACAATCCTAGAACCTAATCAAACAACTTCTTAATTCTTAATTAAGTTTTGGGCTGAGGGTTGGGTTCGGCCTTTCAAAAAATAATTTTCATATTTGTAAAATAATTTTATAATATGATTCTACCAACCATATTGCATGTTTAATTCATAATCAAGATACAAGTGAAATAAACATGAAACTACTTTAGATCTAATCTAAACAGGTTCATGTAATTGAAACAATTTCAACTTTAAACAATTTCTTTGCACAAAAATTATTAACAAAAAGATTTTATTTTAGATTTAAATATCTTTTAAATCTAATAAATCATAAATTTAATCTAGATCATATCTAACAAATTTATGATTAAAGATAGATCTACACAAACTAGGACAACCTTTGCACTGTAAGGGGTAAACTTTACAGCAGGACAACCTTGCAGTTTGTGATTGATCTAAAATTTTAATTTTAGATTTAATAATCAGATTATAAATTAGATCTAATCTAAGAAATAATCTAAGCAAGTATAAATAATCATGTAATAAAGAACCTGGCTCTGATACCAATTGTTGGAACCAGATCTAGGGTTTCAGGGTTAGATCTTGAAACTTTTTCAAGATCATACAGCGGAAGACTAAAATAAATCAAATTTATTTTTTAAAACTAGAGAATCTCTAGATCTAAGATCCTATTACATGATTATTATATAGCATTAAATCAAAAATTAAAATATATAAATATAGCATGAACTACATGTTGATCATATCAACATGTTTCTATACTACATCTATTGTATGTATTAAACAATAGATCAGATCTATTACCTTGCAAGTTAGATGTTCTAACCTCGCTGATCCGGGCTTGAGGATGATGTTGCAAGCCGCACATGCATCCGGCCTCTAGGAGTCATCCACACGAGCTCACGAATCTCGATCAGAAGTCCTGCTTCAGGAAATCAGCACAGTATGCTAGTACTGCGCTGATCCTTCTTTGATGGTTGATCAGGTGCCTCTTTCTTCTTGATTTGGACTCTTCCAAAGATGAAAAGTAGAAGGAGGAGTTTCAGATCTGAGATGCTCTCAAGAAACTCAAGATGGAGGGAGGAAAGCTATGAAAACAAACAACCCTAGAAGAAGACCCTCTTCTTCTTCTCGTTTCTCTCTCTAGACACCCTAACTTGTGTCTTTTATATCTCCACGACCCAAAGGTATTTCTCTCTAACTTTTGGATGGAACAAAGTTATCTCAAATCTCTATCTTATTCAAAAATATTATGAAGAAACTCACTTTATACAGAGAGATATGATAGAGTCCTTGTCTAGATCAAATACCTAGTCAAGGCTTATCCAAACATGGCAAGTTAAGGGGCGCCTAACTCTTGAGCACCTCCTCCATATTTTCATACATGGATCACCAGAAAAGGGTGCATAATTTGTACCCTAAAAGCCACAAAAATTCTAAAAAAAATTTGGATAAATTCGGTGCAAAATTGAAAGAGTTTTGGATTTCTAAAACTCTATCTCATAGAATTCGAAATCCAAACTTATTCCTTTTTGATTTGATCCAAACCACCTTCCATGTAAGAAAGAAGAGAGGAGACCTTTTGTGAACGTGGGAGAGACCTGGGAGAGGGCTTTTGTTGCATAAAATAAGAGGAGATTGGCATTGAATGAGAGAGAGGGCATGGGGAAGGCTTATGTGGTGCAAGGTGGAATCCTAGTCTTACTAGGATTCTATCTTATGACTTGTTTTAATTTGGTTTCTCAAACCAAATCAATCCAAAATTAGATCAACCTAATTAAAATAGGTTTTAACCTAATTAAAAACCTAATTTAATCAGATTAAATTAGATTTAAATCTGATTTAATTTTCTAATCCAATTAGAAATTAGATTGACCCAAGTCCTAGTTGAACTAGGACTAGTTTTTCCTTGCACTTGGCTTATCCAATAAACCAATTGAACTTGATCCAATCAAGTCCAAACTAAATCTAATTAAATTATATTTAATTAAACTTAATCTCAGCCCATTGGCTTAATCAAATTAAGCCAATTAGCAATCGAATTGCTAATTGATCCTCCTGCAACACTTGCACTAGGTTAAATGCCAATCGTATTGATCATTTAACCCTAGAACGATTCTTAATCGTTGATCAACCATCCGATCGGATCATGAACTCTAATGTGTGTGACCTCATAGGTCCGAACCTAAGTCGGTAGCATAGAAATAAATTTTTATACCAATCGAAGTGACCATCTAGCAATGGTACCCGACGATCGGATAGGTCGAATGTGTAGAACAACATCCTTAGAACCCATGCGGATATAGTTTTCATATAATTCATCCTCTTGACCAAAATGATCATAGGACACCCCAGAGTTCAATTGTCAACTCTGATCAGTTTGTCCACATTGTATTTCAAAATATCAAATCCATCTAATGGATTACCCTGGCCAAGGTTTTGCTAAATTGAAATACAGCGACTCATTCTTCTCCAACTCTTGGAGTGGTCAATCCCATCTCGATCACACTCTAACTTCGCAAGTACTTGACTGTGCCCAGAAGCCTTCCATCCCTAAATTAAAAATTCAATTAGTCTAGTACCAAAGCACAGTGAGTTGCTTGAAAATCACTGAGGCGATCTCAAGTCTAAGGGACACTTATACCTATATCCCATCAGAGACATTCTCGACAGTAGAATACTCTGGAGTTGGTCACGTTCTATGATGATGTACCCTTACATCTCACCTGTATGCCATACCAGTGTCTCCACACTCCTTGGTTAAGAGGACAACCAACCCATATGGCCTACAATGACCTATGCTCGATAGAAGCTGTCGTCCTTATTAACAGCTTATCATTTGGTCATGAACAGTTTTAAGGACTAATCAATAAATCCTCTCTTTATCGAACTTAAATAGTCCTAAGGACTTCATCATAACAACAGAGTTCATTAGAAGATGAAAGCTTATGATGAAGATGCCAAATATATTTTATTTATTAACAAATCAATTACAATACTTGGTTGCTCAACCGTCAACAGCTTGACGATTGGCTTTTTGGGACACATTTCCCAACACTCCCCTCCTTCCCCTACTAGATCTTCACCTGATGCCTCCCCGAAAGGCATCCACCAGGTGATCCACGGCCTCCACGGCCAGATCTCAAGCTCCGGCCTTGCCTCTAGTTTCCCAGGCTCCTCCTCCTCCGACAACGACGGTCGGTATGGAGCAGTTCGACCTGCTGGTTCAGCAGGTCAGAGGCCTCACTGAAGCAGTGCAGGCCATGCAGCAGCAGCAGCAACAGCCGCAGGTGTCAGTGCAGTTGGAAAGAGTGTCGTCAGAGCTCCAAGATCTGGCAGTAGGGCGGGCCACTTGGGCCAGTCGTCCTGTCTTCCCCGGCAAGGGGAATCTGAGGGTGGAGAGCCCCCGGTCTGATCACGATTCCACTCTCGGAGGATCCCTACCTTCACTCTACCAGAAGACCCTCGAGACTCACAGTTGAGAGGACCTTCTAGATGAAGGCTCTAGGAGATGAACCGACAGATCGAAGAGCTCCGCCACGCTCCCCCTACTTATGGTGAGGACATCTGCACTGACCCTCCTTTCTCTTAAATGATCATGTAGGAACCTATCCCACCAAACTTCAAGCTCCCCCAATTTGAAAGCTACGACGGGACCTCTGATCCGATTGACCACCTGGAGGCCTTTCGGACAATGATGCTGCTCCATGGCATGCCAGATGCCATCTTGTGCCGAGCTTTCCCATCCACTCTGAAAGGAGCAGCAAGGAACTGGTACTCGACATTGAAGCCGGATACCATCTTCTCCTTTGACCAGATGAGCTACCAATTTATGGTTCATTTTGTTAGCAGCTGGCATCTCTGGAGAGGCTCGGAGTCCCTCATCAACATCAAGCAAAGGGAGGGGGAATCCATCTGAGCTTACGTCAACTGTTTCAACATCACCGTGTTGGAGGTCCAAAATTTGGACCAATCGATCGCAATGGCCGTCCTGAAGGGCGATCTTTAGAAGAATGATCTTTTATTTTTCCTGAAAAAGAAGTATCCCAGAGACTTTGCTGATTTACTGGCTCGGGTCGAAGGATATGCCCAAGCAAAAGAAGCCTTCAAGATGAAGGATGAGGAGACCGCGAAGGAGCGGCAGGTGGGAGACTCAAGCAAGCCCGCAGTTGAAAATGGGCCGAGTGAAGCTCGACCGCATTCTCAAACTCCTCCCGAACAGAGGCATGTTCGGACTCCTCCCCGAGCTCGTAAGTAGAGAAGCCTGGAGCACAGAGTTTGGCGAAGCTCTCCCCCCAGAAGATTCCATAATTACGCCCCTCTCAATGCATCAAAAACTCAAATGCTGATGGAGGTTAGGGAGCAACTGCCAAGGCCGAAAAGGATGCACTCGCACCCCGAAAAGTGCAACCTGAACAAATTCTACCTCTATCACCATGACCACGGACACGACATGGAAGAATGTATTCAGCTTTGAGATGAAATCGAAGAGCTCATCAGGCGAGGTCGGCTCGACAGATTCATTCGACGCTGACCTGAAGGTAGGAAAGATCGGCCTAGGGCCCTGCTGCAACCAGAGCCGCCAAGGAGGAGGAGCAACCTAAAGATCGGCCTTCGATTGGGATTATCAACTCCATATCAGGAGGATCCCGACAGGGAGCAGACCTTCCACGGCTATAGGGTTCGAAAAATCTATGAATGTATCACCAACAACTTTGCCCTAAATAAAAATTTCTTTCATATTCGTGTATTTTTTCTTTTGGCATAAGCTTATAATGACAGGAGTAACTCTCTCATACAATCAAAATTAAGCTTGTTAGGAACAGGTGGAGAACCTCATCCTAACACGAACAAAGATGAAGGCCCAGTTTCTTAAAGATCGGATGGGGAGAGAGGCCCTCGCAACGGCCCATATATGCCCACACAACCTTGTTAGGAACAAGAGGAGAACCTCATCCTAACATGAGCAAAGTCGAAGGCCCGATTTCTCAAAGACCGGATGGGGGGAGAGGCCCTCGCAACGGCCCATATGTGCCCCCACAGCCTTGTTAGGAACAGGAGGAGAACCTTGTCCTAACATGAGTAAAGTCGAAGGCCTGGTTTCTTAAAGACTGGATGGGGGGAGAGGCCCTCGCAACAGCCCATATATGCCCCCACAGCCTTGCTAGGAATAGGAGGAGAACCTCATCCTAACATGAGCAAAGTCGAAGGCCCAATTTCTTAAAGATCGGATGGGGGGAGAGGCCCTTGTAACAGCTCTTATGTGCCCCCACAGCCTTGTTAGGAATAGGAGGAGAACCTCATCCTAACATGAGCAAAGTCGAAGGCCCGATTTTTTAAAGACCGGATGGGGGGAGAGGCCCTTGCAACGGCCCTTATGTGCCCCCACAGCCTTGTTAGGAACAGGAGGAGAACCTCGTCCTAACATGAGCAAAGTCGAAGGTCCGATTACTTAAAGATCGGATGGGGGAGAGGCCCTTGCAGCGGCCCTTGCATGCCCCCACAACCCTGTTAGGAACAGAAGGAGAACCTCATCCTAACATGAGCTGAAACTGACTGTCGAAAATAAGAGAAGAACCTCATTCTGACACAAACAAAGGCTCGATCGATCAAGATCGGACAAGGAGGAAAGCCTCCTCAATGGCCCCTCTACACTCTCACGACCCTGTCAAGAGCAGAGGGAAGACCTTCACTCGAACACAGAAGAAAAGAGGAGATGAAAAGAGAAAGCGATGAACTACGCCAGCAATAAGTGAAAAATGAACTATCTCAAAGGCACAAGGGACCTCATCTTAACGAGGAAGAAAATTCTTGTCAAAACTCTCCGGTCCTTAAGGGTGAATCAATACAGCGACGACCAAGAATCTTCAAACAACATTGACGTCGAACAAGATGAAAGACAAAAGAAGCTCGGTAAACAATGACTCGAAGCAAGAATAGATGAGGTAATGAGAAATTTTTTTTTCATTTCATTAGTAAAGTGTGAGTTATGAAGTCTTTGAAGGCCGAGACTCAAGGGACCTCATCTCAACGAGGAAGAAAATTCTTGTCGAAAATCTCCAGTCCCTAAGGGCGAATCAGCACAACGACGACCAAAAATCTTCAAATAATGTCGACGTCGAACAGGATGAAAGACAAAAGAAGTTCGGTAAACAACGACCCGAAGCAAGAGCAAATGAGGAATTACAAATTACACCGACGCCAAATGAGATGGAAGGCAAAAGAAGTTCGGTAAACAACCATTTAATACCAGAATGGATAAGGTAATAGATAATTTTATTTTCATTTTATTGGTGAAGTACACATTACAAAGTCTTGAAGGCCAAAAACAAAAAGAGAAACGACCAGAGAAGAAAAAGAATACAAAAAAAAAAGAGAAAAAAAGTTCTAAGGAAGCTCGGCTTCATCAGACTTCGAACTCTCGATTCCGTCCATCGTCGAGGACTACTTTAAGTACCTGACTTCTTCTTCCAGCCTCCTTTTCGGCAATTACTCCAGCATTATCTTCAAAGTACATGTAGACGCCATCTTTTTTGCGCTATGGGTCCCGCTGCCTCACGATGACGGCGGGCATGACCTTCTTTCTGAGGTCAGGTTCCCCCTCATAGTGATTGCGGGCATGACCTTCTTTCAGAGGTCAGGTTTTCCCACACAATGATGCACACCGGGAAGCACTCACGGTCGAAGATGTGCCTAAGCACGGGCTCTGGACGATCCAGGCGAAATACGGTCGGATCTGTCTCTTCTACCCTCGCCTTCTTCGCCGACCCGAAAGTTGCAGTGCCTTCCCACTCATGGGCTTTGAGATTCTAGGCCAACATCCGAGCCGCATCCGCACCCATATCTGTAATGAAGGATGATCAGCACAGTCTATGAACGGGGCCGCAGAAGCGAAGAAAGTTTTGGGGCTAACCTAGGCTGATATGAGTGATGCAGGGATGCAGAGATGAAGATGACTCAAAGGATGCCTAAGGCCAAGAGGGAAGGACCGAAGAAACTCCCATGCAAAGTGAAATCCCCGAAGGGGGGAGATGGGCTTAAATAGGCGACGGGGTCCGGAGCAATAATGACTGCAGGACTCCTCTGGCCAGTCCATGACCGTCGCGTGGCTCAGTCGCCTTGGCAAGCAGCTGAAGGTGGCCGATAATTAGTAAAACCATTATTGCGTCGTACTTGGGGCAGTGCTCCGGTGGAAATTCCAAAAAGAAAAAATCTTTTTCGAAAAGGCTCTAGTACCAGCATGCCGAATGCCAAAAATCTGGCAACCTCCGGGTGCGGCAATCGAGGGGGGCAACTTCGGTCATGAGAATTTCTCTGTACTTCCTTCATTCGAAACCCGAACTCGAAAGTAGGGAGACTGGTGTTGGATATAAAATACCCCCCGACTGAAGTATGTAAATGACCAACCCTTCCAGGGCTTCTCCGGCTTCTGACCTTGTGTGGCGTCTCTCTGAACCCCCCCGACCGTCCGAGCTTCCAGACTTCTCTGACAATGAGTTTCTCCATTCATCTACCAGACCGCTCCAAAGGTTCTCTAGACCTCACTATCAGCCGACCTTCTACAGTGATCATTATTATTCTCTGAGCTCCTTCCAGTCTTCATCAATATCTGAGCTTCTTCGACAATGAGATTTCTACGGCAATCAGACTCCATCCAAGTTTCTACGATGGTCGACTACCTTCAGGATTCCAATCGGGCTCCGATGAGAGCTGAACTTCTACTACGAGTGGTCTACTTCGAACTCCTACACGAGTGGTCTGCTCCTAACTTTTACTACGAGCGGTTTACTCCGAGCTCCTACAGCGGACGGTCTACTCCAGATCTCTACTATAAGCAAATTCTATTCGAGCCCCTACTGTAAATACATTTCTTCCAAACTTTCATTACAGGTAGACTTCAGTCGAGCTTCTTTGTAGCCAGATCCCAGACGAGCTTCTATAATGGGACAGGACCCACTGGCCAGATCGCTACTCCGAGCTCTCACGACAGTCGATCCTCGACCGAGCTTCTACAATAAGTGGCCTCCTTTCAGCCTTCTACAAGGACCAGACTCCGTCTGAACTTTCATAGCGGATGGATATCGGACGAACTTCTACAACGGACGGACTCCAGCAACTGGATTTCTACAATGGCCAATCACCTCCGGTGTCTGTCGAACCTCCCCAACGCCAACCGAGGTCCACCGTTAGTCGACCCTCCCCAGATTCCTCATGAAATTGGACTTCTCTGATGGATAATCTTTAGATGAGCGTCAACATCGGACAAATCTCAGATAGACTTTCCTAGCAACCGGACCCCTACTGGTCTTCACCAACAGAAAGTCTCCATCCGAGCTCCTACAGCAGATGACTTTCATCTGTAGCATCAGCACCTAAGGCATCCGACAATAGTAGACTCGTCAGCAGCCTCAAAAACATCTGAGTTTCTCCTAGATCAACAGTATAGAGAGCCATCCCTCTCCATTAGACATCCCAGTCGAGCTCCAGCCGACAGATCCGAACTCTCCAGCAAGTCACGACAATGGCCACCACCCTGCTCCACTCTCTGCAACAGATTCTGCATGGCTCCACTACTCTCTAGCAAGTCATGACAACGGATACCACTCCATTCTCTATAACAAACTCCATGTGGCCCTGAACGACCCCTGATGCCACTACTCTCCATAACAAACTCCAGGTGGCTCTGAACAGCCCACTACCAGGCGGTTACAGACGTTGCTATCAATCAGTTACGCTCTCCATCTATAAAAGGAGACCCCTAGATATGTTCTTCTCTAAGCTCTAAACTCTATCTCAAAACTCTATTAAAATTTCCACTCGAGCACTCCATTTCTATTGAAGCAGAGTACTGACTTGAGCATCGGAGGGTCTTGCCGGAGCACCCCCAACTCGATTTAGATTTCCCTTGCTGGTCCCGATGGTGACCGCGGTCATCTTGACTCCAGCAACTCCGGCTTCAATGGAATTTTGTACCAATAAATTCTATCTGGTAGTGAGGGATACAATGATCTCTATCATTATATCTTTGAAACTCTTTTTAATGGGTCAGAACAATTCTACTCTAACTCAACAAGGATTATCGATCCGGAACAATCTTAGTGAGCTCTCACAATCCATCAGAGACACCTAGCAGTATATAGTGGCAACCTAATAGACTGAAATAAACCTCTAGATGTAGTTAACATGTGATTCAGTCTCTCTATCATGAGTTTCGACTAGATGGCAGGTCATGGATAAATCATCAAACCTCAATATCAATCATATGATATATTCGATTAGCTCAAATCCAAATGTGATGTCTATGAAAATTCTTTTCCATCAATCACTCTACTGTAGCCATAGATTCATGGACTTACCTTCTCAAATATTATAGGACTACTCCTCTCTATCAAGGTTGATAGATCCTATCTTGATGCGCATCCTACTCCTACAGTGGACCGTCACTAATACCCACTACAAGGGCTCATTGAGACCCATGTTTATGTATCAATCAAACTCCAACAGCATCACTATGAGTAGTAGTACCATCTCAAGTCAAAAGATCAGTCACACAACTACAGCATCGAGACAATCACTGACAATTAAATAGAAATCTAAGTGATCTCTTATATGGTCACGCTCAGTGCTAGTTGTTCTCTAACAACCACCTGCACTCATCACCATATCTCTATATAGTAGATTAGAGACCCATCTATCCCAAAAAAAGCGATTGATGCACCAGTCTATCCAGATCTATCACCATCCTCATGATGATCCTACGATCGAGAGCCTTTAGGAATTAAATATATGTCTCTAATTCTCAACACCTTGATAGTATGTATCAAAACTAATTTCATAGATGATTCAAGGACATATTATATTTGAATGAAAAAAAAAAATCCTTTTATTGATCATATCAATATATTAAGTATAAAATTATAATCTAGATTAATTATAATGTGTCAGTCATATTGACTTCTAGGACATATATCAAACAATCTCCCACTTGGACTAAAGCCAATTGGCCATAAATCTAAGTCCCATCTTTTTAAGGGGGACTTCTATTTTTGGGTTAGCTCAACTGGTTAATCAGTGGGTCTGTCATATTTTTCATAGAGTCTACTCTTTGCATCTCAATATGAGATAGTTGCGTATATCGGTGCTCTGTATTTGGACTTCTGGTGAGACCTAGGCTCCTTAGCAAGGGCTATGGTATCATTGTCTTTGTAGTACTATGTCATGGCATGACATCCAGTTCTACAACTAACATTAAAATCAGAATTCATCCTATATATCTATAGCACACTCAGCCTCTATTAATCGAATACTCAGAATCTTTCTAGTAAATCAAACATGAATACACCCTCAAATCGCTACTCAGAATCACCTCTAAAGACCAAGAACAGATCCTTAGTCATTCTTAAATACTTAAGGATATTCTTCATAGCTATCCAGTGCTCCTCATCTGGATGCGACTGATACCTACTTGTGACACTCATAGTAAGGGTAATATTAGGTCGAGTACATAGCATAGCATACATAAGGCTTCCTATTACCGAAGTATAAGGAATTCTACTTATAGCATTGCACCTTCTTTATGTATAGCTTGTGTGACAGGTCAAGCATCCATTTAGATCTATCCCTATAGTTTTTTATTTCGAGAATATAGGATGCTTCTTCTAGATCTTTCATGAAAAATTTCTTAGGCAATCATCTTTTGACTATGGTCAGCATGGGAATGTCGTTCCTAATAAGGAGAATATCATCTACGTATAATATGAGGAAGGTGATCGTACTCCCACTGACCCTCTTGTATACACAAATTTTCTCTTCATTTTTGATGAAATCAAATGATTTGATTGCCTCATCAAAATGATGGTTCCAACTCTGAGAAGCTTGCTTTAATCCGTATATGGACCTTTACAGCTTGCAGACTCTGTGATCACCATCACCGGATATGAAACCCATAGGCTGCTCCATATAGATATCTTCTTCAAGATATCCATTCAAAAAGATAGTTTTCACATCTAATAGGTACAATACCTTTAGGTAGATCCACTAAAGTGCAAACTTAGTTCGAGTGCATCGAGTCAATTTCTGACTTCATAGCATCTAATCATTTCTCGAAATAGATCTCAGACATCGCCTCGTCAAAGATATTAGGATCATCACCATGACCTCTATCTCTCATCAGGAATATTTTCTTTTCTTCCTCTGTAAGCATATCCATGTACCTTTCAGGAGATCGAGAGATCCTGCTATATCTATGAGGTGGTAAAGAAACATCAACTACGGGCTCATGGACTATGGGTTCCTGAAGATCTATAGCTCTAGACTCTTCAGAGATCTTCTCTTCGAGTTCCACTAACCTCCCACTGTCGCCATTCTGGATAAACTATTTTTTCAAGAATATGACATTTTGACTCACAATCACATTGTGGTCTTGTGGAAAGTAAAAGTAGTATCCCATGAATTCTTTTGGATATCCTATAAAGTGAGCTATAATAGATCTATCCTTCAACTTTTTCGTCATCTGTCTCTTAACATAGGCCAGACATCTTCAAGTCTTAAGATAACCCAGATTCGACTTCTTACCAAATCATATCTCATACGGTGTGGTAGGAACGGACTTTGAAGGAACCCTATTCAACAAGTGAATGGTAGTTAACAAGGCATATCTCTAAAAAAATAAGGATAGATCAGTGAAGCTCATTATGGATCTGACCATAACCAATAGGATCCTATTTCTCCTTTCGAATACCCCATCGAGCTGAGGTATTCTAGGAGGGGTCCACTGAGAGACTATACTGTTGTCCTTAAGATATCTCAAAAATTTCTGACAAAGATATTCACCTCTCGATCAGATCGAAGAATCTTAACGGGCTTGCCTGTCTGCTTATCTACTTTATGTCTAAATTTTTTGAACTTTTTAAAGGCCTCAGTCTTGTGTTTCATTAGATACACATACCCGTATCTAGATAAATCATCAGTAAAATAATGAAGTAGGTGTAACCACCTCTGACCTGCACATCAAATGGCCCACACACATTGGTGTGTACCAAGACAAGTAACTTTGTGGCCCTTTCCCCATGTTCTACAAAGGATAACTTAGCCATCTTTCCATGAAGGCAAGATTCACAAGTTGGATATGGCTCTGGGCAAAGAGAGCTAAGGATCCCATCCTTTTTCAGTTTGTTTATCCTGTCCTCTCCAATATAGCTTAGTTTATGGTGCCACAAGTATTTCTAGTTAATTTCATCTCTGGATCTCTTTTGACCTATAATGCTCACTATTTGCTTGTTTAAATTCACATTCGCATCAATATGCAAGTGATAAAGACTGTCAATTAAAAGATCTCATGCAATCAATTTATTTCGTAAATAAACAAAATAAAAGTTTTTATGAAAACTAATTTCAAAATCTTTCTGTGCTAGCAAAGACACAAAAATTAAATTTTGACTAGCTACAGGAACATAATAACAGTTTTTCAAATTTAATCTAATGTCAGACAGTAATCGAAGAGGGTAAATGCCAATGGCTTCTGCAGCAACCTTTACTCTATTGTCGATCCAAAGGATCATGTCACCTTCCTTTAACCTCCTACTTTCTATCAGACCCTGCATTGAGGTACATATATGAGTACTCGAGCCAGAGTCCAATACCCAACTAGAAGTAGAAGAAACCGTAAGGTTAGATTCAATTACGAGCATACCTTCAGAAGGTTTATCATCCTTTTTGATCTTTAGGCTCTCCAGATATTTTGGATAGTTTCTCCTCTAATGGCCTTCAACATGACAGTGGAAACATTTTTCCTTTGCCTCAGCCACCTTTGGACCATCCTTTTTCAGCTTACTCTCTTTCTTCTGCTTCTTTGTAGATTTAGCCTTCTTCCTTCCAACAGACTTTCTCTTGGAAGAAGAAGTCTGCTCCACAGCAAGAACAGAGCCCCTTGAACTCTTCAAGGTATCCTCCGTTGTGACCAACATGTTGACAAGTTTGAAAATAGTGCAGTCAAGTTTGTTCATATGAAAATTCATGATGAATTGACTATATGAACTGGTAAGAGATTGAAGGATCAGATCCATCTGTAATTTTTTTTGCATATCCAGCCCAATCTTTTCAAGCTCTTCAATGTCCTTGATCACTGTCATACAGTACTCATGGATAGACTGTCCTTCGTACATTTATAGATTGAAGAGTCTCTTGGATACTTCGAAGTATGCAGTATAGCTCTGCTTACCATACAACTCTTGTAGGTGAGTAATCATGGCCCGAGCAGTGGGCATATGCTCATGTTGGCTTTGCAACTCATTTGACATAGATGCCAGCACATAGCACTTAACCTGACTATCTTCATCCATCCACTTCTCAAAAGCAACTCTCTGCTCAATAGTAGGACGGTTTGGTAATACAACGGGATCTTGGTCGAGAACATGGCTTAACTTTTCTAAAGTCAGAATAATCCTGAGATTTCTAAGTTAGTCTTTGAAATTATTATCGGTCAAACAATTGATTTCAAGGATGCGAGCTAGAGGGTTTGAGGCTGACATAATGATTTAACTACAAGAGTAGAGATTCAAGTTAGACTTTCGTACTTAATTTTTTAATTTACTTCTAAGAACTTTAAGATACAAATAATAACTCCCACTAATTATTTGAATCCCTCCATTCCTCAAGAAGAAAATGAAAATCCTGACGTGACAAAAGATTCCTAGTGGGTGCTACAGTCCCACCGATGACATACACCTCACCTAACAGTTATTGGTTACATGTACACCGATGCATAGGCAACTCCTTACCCAGATGCTTCACTAAGCATGTTGCAGCAACTTAGTCTCTAAGTCATGTGGGCTCACCTAACAGTTATTGCCCACACTTCTTAGTTAAGCCCGACCCATCGTTCACAAGCAAGTGCAAGGCTATCATTGGGTCCCTTACCTAATAGTTATTGGGCCCAACCCCATCTTATCCTAGAGCAACTCTTAGCTAATAGAATAGTTGCGTGTTCTTGATGCAACTAAACCACTACGATGTACCAAACATTATTTTTCTTCTCCCTTGCCTCTTAAATATTACATGCTAAAATTTATGGGATCAGAGAAGGAAGAGTCCTTCTCTTCCTTAATTTTCTCATGCCATTTATTATTGTGGTGATTTATTTTATCATGTAGAAAAGTTGGGATGCCAAAAGTTGGCATCACTTGGAGTTGGATAGAGCCCCTTTGTTATCTATTTAAAGGGGGTGCTACACCTTGGTTCCATACCCATTTTTGGCTGAGATTAGGCGTGAGGATGAGAGGAAAAAGAAAGGAAAAAGTCTAGAAAAAGACAAGATAAAAGGGAGAGAAAAATGGAAAGAAAAGGATGAGAGAAAAAAGAAAGCATGAGATGCTATTCCTAAAATCAGATTGTTCATGTATTATCATATAATTTAATTTTTGTGTGGTGAGATACATTGAGAAAAGGTTCCAAAAGAGGTCCTAGTGGAGGTCTTGAAGGTATACAAGTAATGGTGTAATCTGTTCTTATGAAGAATGATCGGCAGTGAGCTTGCAAAGAAAGCTGCAGCACTATGACGAATTGGAAAGGGCCCTGATCAGTTCCATGTGGATCACTATTAGAGGGCTTCTACTTTGAATTCTTGTGAAAATTTCAAGATTGTCAGTTCATGATCTTCATGATGGTATATGACTTCTGATCTTCTCTTGTTATGTATGTTTATGATATTTGATTGCAATCATCAAGGTGTTCTTAGAGCTTTTGAGTTCTGATACTTTAGTTTAAATGTCAAACTTGTTTCAGTTATTGAATGTACATAAAAATTTTTGAAATTTATATTCCGCTGCATCACCAAAATCCAACAGAGTTTAATCTACTTAGGACTCTTCTTTAGGTGGCTGGTTTAAATCAATTTAAACTCCAACCAATCTTAATCATATTAGGAATTGATTAGACCCAAATAGATAAAAATCCAAATCTAATTTGGAGCCCAAACTATTTAGATTAGATGTCACCTAATTAGAGAAGGAGTCCTAGTCCTTTTAGACTCTCTCTTGGTGCTTGAGTCAAACTCAATTTAATTTTAATCTAATTAGGATTTGATGTACCAATGAAAATGAGAATTTCTAGTCTAAATAGGAATTCAAATATTCTTATTTAGATCTTAATCTAATTAGGAATTAAGTCAAACTCAAATTCTAATTCAATTAGGAATCATTCTCTCATGCAATTTGATTATCTCATAACCCAATTAGGTTTGATCAAATCAAACCCATGTCAAATCAAATTAAATATAATTTAATTTAACTTGATGCAAGCCCCATAGCTCAATCAAATTGAGCCACTTAGCAATTCAATTGCTAATAAATCCTCCTATAACTCACTAACTCTTTAGCGAGTTACTTAATACAACTTTTGCATTAGATCAATCATCAATCAAATTGATAATCAAATCCTGTTATGTTTCATAATTGTAATTCGACCATCTGATCAGTCAAAAATCTCTTTGTGTGTGACTGCATAAATTTTATTTTATCTTATAGTGAGATATATTATGATCCCTATCACAATGTCATTGAAATTTTTTTTAATGGGTTGGAACCATTCTAACTCTGCCCACCAAAGATCATCGATCATCAAGATAATGCTTATGGGTCTCACAATCCACCAGTGACACCTAACAGTATGTAGTGGCAATCCAGCAGAATAAAAAGTGATGAATCTCTAGGTGTAGTTAACGTATGATACAGTCCCTCTATCGTGAGTCCCGATCAGATGGCAAGTCATGGATAAATCATCAAACCTCATCATCGATCATATGAAAATTCAATCAGCTCGAGTCTATGTATGATCTTCATGAATTTTTTTTTCATTAATCACATTGCTATGGCCACAGACTTAAGGACTCAGCTTCATAAATCTCATAGGACTACTCTTTTCTACTAGGATCGATAGATCCCATCTAGGTGTATACCCTATTCCTAAAGTGGACCAACTGTCATCAATATCCACTATAAGGACTCATTGAGATCTATGTTTATATGTCAGTCAAACTCCAGCAGCCTCACTGCGAGTAGCTGTAGCATCACAGGTCAAAGGATCAGTCATACAATTGCAATATCGAAAAAGTTACTAATGAGTGAGCAGACATCCATGTGACTTCTCGTATTAGCCATGCTCAATACTAGTTATTTTTTAACAACCACCTGCACTCTCACTCTAGTGTCACTACATCGTAGACTCAAGACCCATCATCTGAAAGAAGTGATCCGTGCACTGATCTATCTGGATCAATTACCATCTCCATAATGATCCTATGATGAGGAGCAATTTAGGAATTAACCATCAATGACACATATCTCAAATTCTCAATTCTTTGAGAATATATGTCATCATCTTGTTAATCTCTTGGATGATTCATGAACACATAACATGAATAGTAATATAAATATCTGTAAAGTACAAAATTATATCTTAGAGATGTAATATGTGTCAGCAAAGATTGACTTCTAGGGCATACATCTAACAATTTCTCACTTACACTAAAGCCAATTTGCCATGTACCAAGTTTCATTTGCACAAGATAGGCTTTAGTCTTTGGCTAGCTAAGTGACTTACCAGTAGGTCAACCATATCTCATGTAGATTTCTCTTTGCACCTCTATGTATTTCTACTTGAGGTAGTCACATCTTCTACTATTCTATGTGCTTGGATATCTAGTGAGACCTAGACTCCTTAGCAAAAGTTATGGTGCCATTGTCTTTATAGTATAATGTCACGATATCTGATGGCATGACAACTAGTTCTGCAACTAACATTAGAACCAGAATGCATCCTATACATCTATAGTGCACTCAGCTTCCATCGATTGATTATTTGGAACCCTTCTAAAATATCGATACAAGAATACACCCTATGATGTAGATATTTTACCATCAATGAAAGACATAAAATCTGAATTGATATATCCTTTCACTCCTAGCTTTGATCCTTCTATAAATTAAGAACAAATACTTAGTTCTTCTTGAGTACTTAAAGATATTTTCACAGCAATTCAGCACTCTCAGCTTGGATACAACTAATATCTACTTGTGACATTCATAGTATTATCTATATCAGTTCAAGTATATTATATGACATACATCTATGCTCAAGAGGGTAGTAGACCCCTCTCTGAGATTTTCATGCTGAACCCTTTCAGCATCTACTCCTTATACTTTATCTGTGAAAACACAAGCATCTAATTGCATCTATCTCTATAGATCTTTAGGATGCCTGCTTTATGTCTTTCATAGAGAATTCTATATACAACTATATATTAATCGATGTCAATACTAGACACTCCTATCGACCCTTTTAGAAACACATATTTCCTCTTTTCTGATCAAACAATTTGATCATATCATCAAAATGACTGTTCCAACTCCAAGATTATTATAGACTTTATGATTTTATATCACAAAAAGTGAAATCCATAAGCTATTCTATACAGAAATCTTCAAAAGATATCTAGTCAGAAAAACTAATTCACATCCTTTCTTGAAGTCATTGTCTTACATCGCCTCATTGTAGTTTTTGGGATCATCTCTATGTTTCCTATCTCCCATGAGAAATAATTTTCTCTACATCCTCTATTAAGCATACCCAAGTACCTTTCAAGAAGATTAGAGATCCTACTATGTGTAGAGGTAGAGGAGAAATATACGTCTACTGGCTCATCAAGAATAGGTTCTTTAGGTTCAATGGCTCGTTGCTCTTCAAAAATACTCTCTTTGAGCTAAATTTTCCTCCCAATACTTCATCTTGGTTAAACAATTTTTCAAGAAGAAAGTATGTCGAGTCACAATCACATTGTAATCTTTTCAGAAAGTAGTATCCCAAATTCTTTTAGAATGAGCTTTATAGATCTATCCTCTAACATGTCCTCTTACTGTCCTTGACACAGGCTAGATATCTTTGAATCTTGAAATAATAAAAATTCAGTTCTCACCATATCATATCTCATACGGTATGGTAGGAACAGGTTTAGAGAGAATCTAAATTTATAGAAATAAAGTATGTCCCTAAAGAAATATAAATAAATCAGTGAAGTTCATCATGGATCGGATCATATCTCATATAGTCCCATAACTCTTCTTAATTATCTCATTGAGCTGAGATGTACTAAGAGCGATCTAATATGAAACTAGACTATTTTATGAGAACCGAAAAATTCTTTTCATTGGTATTGCTTTCTTGATCCGATCGAAGTATCTTTAAAAAATTTTCGATTTATTTCTCTACTTACATCTGAATTCTTTGAACTTTTCAATAATTTTAGATTTGTATCTCATAAACATACCCATACGATGACTGATCATCGATAAAGATAACGAAGTAGAGACAACTCTTTTGTTAGTGTTGAAAAATATGTTTCAAAAATCAATCGTCAACTTGTTGACGGTTGAGCAATCTTGTATTATAATTGATTTGTTAATAAATAAAATATATTTTTAGTATTTTTATCATAAGTTTTCATCTTCTAATGAACTATGTTGTTGTGATGAAATCTTTAGGACTATTAAGGTTCGATAAAGAGAGGATTTACCGATTAGTCCTTAAAACTGTTCATGACCAAATGATAGGCTGTTAATAAGGATGACAGCTTCTATCGAGCATAGGTTGCTGTAGGCCATAAGGGTTGGTTGTCCTCTTAACCAAGGAGTGTAGAGATAGTGGTATAGCATACAGATGAGATATAAGGGTACATAATCATCGAACGTGATCAACTCTAGAGCATTCTACTGTCGAGAATGTCTCTGATGGGATATAGGTATAAGTATCCCTTAGACCTGAGATCGTCTCAGTGACTTGCAAGCAACCCACTGTGCTTTGATACTGGACTAACAGAATTTATAATTCAGTGATGGAAGGCTTCTGGGCACAGTCAAGTACTTGCAAAGTCAGAGTGTGATCAAGATGAGATTGATCACTCCAAGAGTTGGAGAAGAATGAGTCGCTGTATTTCAATTTAGCAAAATCTTGGCCAGGATAATCCATCAGATGGACTTGATATTTTGAATTACAATGTGGATAACCTGATCAGAGTTGACAGTTGAACTCTGTGGTATCCTATGTACATTTTGGTTAAGGGGATGAATTATATGAAAACTATATCTGCATGGGTTCTAAGGATGTTGTTCTACACATTCGACCTATCCGATCATCGGGTACCATTGCTAGATGGTCACTTTGATTGATATAAAAATTTATTCTTATACTACCGGCTTAGGTTCAAACCTATGAGGTTACACATATTAGAGTTCATGATCCGATCAGATGGTTGATCAATGATTAAGATGTTGAAAAATGTATCCCAAAAAGCCAATCATCAAGTTGTTGACGGTTGAGCAACCAAGTATTGTAATTGATTTGTTAATAAATAAAATATATTTGATATTTTCATCATAAGCTTTCATCTTCAAATAAACTCTGTTGTTATGATGAAGTCCTTAGGACTATTTAGATTCGATAAAGAGAGGATTTATCGATTAGTCCTTAAAACAGTTCACAACCAAATGATAGGCTGTTAATAAGGACGACAGCTTCTATCGAGCATAGGTCGCTGTAGACCATATGGGTTAGTTGTCCTCTTAACCAAAGAGTGTGAAGACACTGGTATGGCATACAGGTGAGATGTACTAGTACATCATCATTGAACGTGACCAACTCCAGAGTATTCTGCTATCGAGAATGTCTCTGATGGGATATAGGTATAAGTGTCCCTTAGACCTGAGATCGCCTCAGTGACTTGCAAGCAACTCACTGTGCTTTGGTACTGGACTAACTGAATTTTTAATTCAGAGATGGAAGGCTTCTGGACACAGTCAAGTACTTGCAAAGTCAGAGTGTAATCGAGATGGGATTGACCACTCCAAGAGTTGGAGAAGAATGAGTCGTTGTATTTCAATTTAGAAAAACCTTGGCCAGGGTAATCCATCAGATGGATTTGATATTTTGAAATACAATGTGGACAACCTGATCAGAGTTGATAATTGAACTCTGGGGTATCCTATGATCATTTTGGTCAAGGGGATGAATTATATGAAAACTATATCCGCATGGGTTCTAAGGATGTTGTTCTACACATTCAACCTATCTGGTCGTTGGGTACCATTGCTAGATGGTCACTTCGATTGGTATAGAAATTTATTTCTGTGCTACCGACATAGGTTCAGACCTATGAGGTCACACATATTAGAGTTTATGATCTGATCGGATGGTTGATCAACGATTAAGAATCGTTCTAGCGTTAAATGATCAATACGATTGACATTTAACCCAGTGCAAGTGTTGCAGGATGATCGATTAGCAATTCGATTGCTAATTGGCTTAATTTGATTAAGCCAATAGGTTGAGAATAAGTTTAATTAAATATAATTTAATTAGATTTGATTTGGGCTTGATTGGATCAAGTCCAATTGGTTTATTGGATAAGCCAAGTGCAAAAAAAAATTAGTCCTAGTTCAACTAGGACTTGGGTCAATCTAATTTCTAATTTGATTAAAAAATTAAATCAGATTTAAATCTAATTTAATGTGATTAAATTAGACTTTTAATTGGGTTAAGACCTATTTTAATTGGGTTGATCTAATTTTGGTTTGATTTGATTTGAGAAACCAAATTAAAACAAGTCATAAGATAGAATCCTAGTAAGACTAGGATTCCACCTTGCGCCACATAAGCCTTCCCCAGGCCCTCTCTCTCATTCAATGCCAATCTCCTCTTATTTTGTGTGACAAAAGCCCTCTCTTAGGTCTCTCCCATGTTCATAAAAGGTTTTCTCTCTTCTTTCTTACATGGAAGGTGGTTTGGATCAAATCAAAGAGGAATAAGTTTGGATTTCGAATTCTATGAGATAGAGTTTTAGAAATCCAAAACTCTTTCAATTTTGCATCGAATTTATCCAAATTTTTTTTAAAATTTTTATGACTTTTAGGGTACAAATTTTATACCCTTTTCTAGTGATCCATGCATGAAAATAAGGAGGAGGTGCTCAAGAGTTGGGCACCCCTTATCTTGCCATGTTTGGATAAGCCTTGACTAGGTATTTGACCTAGACAAGGACTCTATCATATCTCTCTGTATAAAATGAGTTTCTTCATAAAATTTTTGAAAAAGATAGATATTTAAGAGATCTTTGGGCCATCCAAATATCAGAGAGAAAGACCTTTGGGTCGTGGAGATATAATAGACACAAGATAGGGTGTCTAGAGAGAGAAACGAGAAGAAGAAGAGGGTCTTCTTCTAGGGTTGTTTGTTTTCATATCTTTCCTCCCTCCATCTTGAGTTTTCTGAGAGCATCTCAGATCTGAAAATCCTCCTCCTACTTTTTATCTTTGAAAGAGTTCAAATCAAGAAGAAGGAGGCACCTGATCAACCATCAAAGAAGGATCAGCGCAGTACTAGCATACTGTGCTGATTTCCTGAAGCAAGACTTCTGATCGAGACTCGTGGGCTCGTGTGGATGACTCCTAGAGGCCGGACGTGTGTGCGGCTTGCAACATCATCCTCAAGCCCGGATCAATGAGGTTAGAACTCTAACTTGCAAGGTTATAGATCTGATCTATTGTTTAATACATACATTAGATGTAGTATAGAAACATGTTGATATGATCAACATGTAGTTCATGCTGTATATATATATTTTAATTTTTGATTTAATACTATATAATAATCATGTAATAGAATCTTAGATCTAGGGATTCTTTAATTTTAAAAAATAAATTTTTATTTATTTTAATCTTCCACTGTATGATCTTAAAAAAGTTTCAAGATCTAACCCTGAAACCCTAGATCTGGTTCCTTCAATTGGTATCAGAGCCTAGGTTCTTTATTACATGATTATTTATACATGCTTAGATTATTTTTTAGATTAGATTTAATTTATAATCTGATTATTAAATCTAAAATTATAATTTTAGATCAATCACAAACTGCAAGGTTGTCCTGCTGTAAGGTTTACCCTTTCAGTGCAAAGGTTGTCCTAGTTTGTGTAGATCTATTTTTAATCATAAATTTGTTAGATATGATCTAGATTAAATTTATAATTTATTAGATTTAAAAAGTATTTAAATCTAAAATAAAATCTTTTTGTTAATAATTTTTGTGCAAAAAAATTATTTAAAGTTGAAATTGTTTCAATTACATGAACCTGTTTAGATTAGATCTAAAGTAGTTTCATGTTTACTTCACTTGTATCTTGATTATGAATCAAACATGCAATATTATTGGTAGAATCATATTGTAAAATTATTTTACAAATATGAAAATTATTTTTTTAAAAGCCGAACCCAACCCTCAGCCCAAAACTTAATTAAGAATTAAGAAGTTGTTTGATTAGGTTCTAGGATTGTGAATTGAAGAATCTAAGACACAAACCATAACACATTGGGTTAATGGGTTAGTGGGAATTAGGTCCATTAATTGGGTTAGACCTATGGTTAGATTAAAGATAGACTTAATTAAAGAATTGACTATATCTAATCAATTGTTGTCTTAGATTAGGTTAAGGATTCTTTAGATCAATTACAATAGTTGTAGTTGGTCAAGTCCATGTTTTTAACGAGAACCAAATGGACTTCATTCTTGGCTAAGCGGTCTAGCACGAACTATTAGGTTGATCTAATCGAAACTAATTAAACTAGTTGGTGTCTAAGGTAAACCAGACTGGTGGTTTTTAATTGGGAGCCTGCTTACCTGGCCATTTCTGATGGTGTCTAAGGCAAGCTTTGGCAGACCCTCCCACTGATCGAACTTACCTGGCCTCTTGGAGAAATTATGTTTTGATCGGATCACTTGACTATTTGAGCTGACCCATGTCAGCTAGGTAAATCAGTGTGACTGATTTAGGTGCTCCTAGACCAGTCCTTTTAATGGTCTCCCTTAAGCTGACTTGGTGAAGCCAGCGGGAGGATCATGATAAGCTGGTTCATCTGACCTCATCCTCTAAATTATTTAAATCTTCTAAAATTATTAGGTCCTTAAAATGACAAAGTTATGGAGATAACTGAGTCATAGCCTCCCATTAAGGTTTTGATAATGAGTCCATTAACTCAATAATCATTGCAAATCCAAAGGCCTGGTGCTTGTTGACTAATTGAATTATCACTCATCATATGATGACTTGGAAGTGTCTCTCTAATGGTGGTTAGGTGAGCCAACCAAAGTTGGGCTTAATCATTCGTTGGTTAGATACATCAAGTATGATCATGTTAATGGTTGGACCTAACCGGATCCTTACAGTGGAGGCCAAAGCCTATGATTAGGTTTCTGGGGCAAAATTAAAATTACTAGAAATTGTTTAGAGAAACAATTGGTTATGAACCTACCCTTAGATGTACATGGGTTGGCCAACCAAAGTTGGACTTGTGTGCAGTCTAAGTGGATTCTAGTACCCACTAAGGAATTAGGATAATTCCTTGAATTGGAGGTAGAGGCTACCAATTCGAATAAAATAATGGGAGAAACTTTTTGATTAAATTCCAAATCTTTAGGTTTAATGAATCAATTACTAATTAGGTTATGGTTCTCCTTTGTGCAAATATGGCCACTTCCCTATCGCTCCGTTCATTGTTGGACAATGATAAGTTGGTGGGACCCAACTTCGGTAGCTGGTACCGAAAGTTGAAGATAGTCCTGGAGCATGAACGGATCCTATATGTGATAATGGATCCTGCACCTGAGGAGCCAGCTGTCAATGCACGTGGAATAGTCAGAGACACTTACCAGAAGTGTCTCAGTGATCGGACCATGGTGCGCTGTACCATGCTGACTGCCATGAGCGACGAGTTCAATCGCAGATTTGAGATGGCTCAGCCAAAGGACATGCTTCAAGTGTTGGAGGATGCTTTTGGCACACTCGATGATGTAGAGAGGCACAAGACTAGTTGTGCCATCTTCAATGCCAAAATGCGGGATGGTGCCTCTGTCACTGATCATGTATTGTACATGATCGAGCTGATGGAACGATTGAGCAAGCTCGACTTTTCCTTGCATGAGCAGCTTGGGAAAGATGCAATACTGAACTCGCTGTCCAAGTCTTATCTCCCATTCCTCACTCATTATAGAATGACAAAGCCTGAAGAGAACTACCATGGGTTATTGGGGTTGCTTCAGAACTTTGAGAAGGATCACCAACTTCACAAGGAGTCAGTGAACTTAGTGGGAGGTTCGTCTTCTGGTTCTCGATCTTTTAAGAAATGGAAGAAGAATAAGAAGAAGAAAGTGAAGAAGGTGCATGTTCAGGCTGGGACATCAGTGCAGGGCCAGACCAGAAAGATCAAGCCCGATAAGAGTCTATTCTACTGGCAAGTACCCTAGATTAGATAGTGTGTCAGATATCTACTTATGGCACTGTAGGCTAGGTCATATAAACAAGAACAGAATAAACAGGTTGACTCAAGAGGGAATCCTCGAAGTCAGTGATTGTGAATCACTTCCAACCTGTGAGTCCTGTCTTCTTGGTAAAATGACCAAATCACTTTTTACTGAAAACGGTGAGAGAGCTACTGAGCTCTTGGGCCTTGTACATACTGATGTATGCGGGCCCATGAGCACCAGTGCTAGAGGTGGATATTTCTACTTCATAACTTTCACGGATGACCTATCCCGATATAGATATGTCTATCTGATGAAACATAAGTCGGATTCATTTGAAATGTTCAAACGATTCTGAAGTGAAGTAGAAAAATAAACTGGGAAGAGTATTAAAACTCTTCGATCTGATTAAGGAGGAGAATACCTTTCTAGTGAGTTTCTCACATATCTAAAAGAGAATGGGATTCTCTCCCAATGGACTCCTCCAGGAATACCACAGCATAATGGTGTGTCTGAAAGGAGGAATCGGACTTTGTTAGACATCGTCTGATCCATGATGGGTTTTGCTAGCTTGCTGATATCCTTTTGGGGATATGCACTCGAATCGGCCTGTTATCTGTTAAATAGGGTTCCAAGTAAGTCTGTAATTAAGACTCCATATGAGATATAGACAGGACGTAAGCCAGCACTTTCACACCTTAGGGTCTGGGGGTGCCCGGCCTATGTCAAACGATTAGTCATAGACAAACTTGAACCTAGGTCTGACAAATGCTCATTCATAGGGTACCCCAAAGAGATAAAAGGATATTTTTTCTACCATGCTGATGAACAAAAGGTGTTCGTAAGCCTTAAGGTAATTTTTTTAGAAAAAGAGTTCCTTGGTGAAGGAACTGTTGCCTCTAAGGTTGAACTTGATGAAGTTCAACAGGTAGAAGGACCGACACCAATAGCTGAACCTGAGTCGGATATGATTAGATCAGATTCGGAGCCCAATGTACCTGCACCATTAAGGCGATCCGATAGAGTACCACGTCAGCCGGATAGATACTATGGTTTCTTGGTCCGGGATGGTGATCCCATCGAACTTGATGAGAATAATGAGGATCCGATCACCTATATGGATGCAATGCAGAGACCTGATTCGAGAAATGGCTTGAAGCCATGAAATTTGAAATGAAGTCCATGAAGGTCAATGATGTATGGACATTGATTGACCCACCTGAAGGGGTTAAACCCATTGGGTGTAAATGGGTCTTCAAAAGGAAGAAGGGCGCAGACAGAAAGGTGGAGACCTATAAAGCTTGTCTGGTCACCTAGGGGTATCGTCAACGTTATGGTATTAACTATGACGAGACATTTTCTCCTGTGGCAATGCTCAAATCCATTCGGATAATGCTTGCAATAGCTGCCCATCTGGATTATGAGATCTGGCAGATGGATGTAAAGACAGCTTTCCTGAATGGAGAGCGGACCGAAGAGGTGTATATGATACAACCTGAGGGGTTTACATAGATGAGTCCAAGGTGTGCAAGATTCAGAGATCCATTTATGGATTGAAGCAAGCTTCTTGGAGTTGGAACATGCATTTTGATAAGGTGATCAAAACGTATGGCTTCATTAAGAATGGAGAAGAGCCCTACATCTATAAATGGGCAAATGGTCCAGTTGTGGTATTCTTTGTCTTATACGTGGATGACATTCTCTTAATCGAGAATGACATCCCCGTACTACAGGGAATAAAAGTTTGGTTGTCATCACAGTTCTCCATGAAGGACTTGGGTGAAGCATCCTACATCCTAGGGATGAAGATCTATAGGGATAGATCTAAAAAGATGCTTGGGTTATCCCAGTCCATGTACATAGACACTGTGCTGAAGAGGTTCAGCATGGAGAATTTCAAGAAGGGCTATCTACCGATAGGCCATGAAATTTCTCTCTCTAAGAAGGATTGTCCGACAACTCTTGAAGAGAGAGCATATGAGTAGAGTCCCATATGCTTCAGCTGTGGGATCTATCATGTACACCATGACATGTACAAGACCAGATGTGGCATACTCACTAGGAGTAGTGAGTAGATACCAATCTGATCCTGGAAAAAATCACTGAAAAGTGGTTAAAGCCATCCTTAAGTATTTGAGAAATACTAAAAACCAATGGTTGGTTTATGGCGAGTCAGATCTGAAACTTGTGGGGTTCATAGACTCTAGCTTTCAATCTGACCATGATGACAATAGGGGCGTGTCGGGTTATATCTTTACTCTGAATGGTGGAGCCATCTGCTGGAAGAGTTCCAAGCAGCATACTGTGGCGGACTATGTTTGTGAAGCGGAGTACATCGCAGCATCAGATGCCACGAAGGAAGCTGTGTGGCTGAGAAAATTCATCAACGAGCTCGGAGTAGCACCCTTCCTCGATGGTCCGGTCCTGCTCTACTGCGACAGCACTGATGCCATAGCTCAGACAAAGGAACCCAAAGCACATTAGCGGACGAAGCACATCTTGCGCCGCTTCCACCTTGTCACTCCCCCGACTCGAGATTATGAATCGAGGGTCATGGCAACCACCGCATACTTATGAAGAACTCTCTCCATAACCATGTAAGGCATCTCATCACGATATCAATGCATCACAGCGGAATAAATTCAAATAATTATTATTCAAGTTTAATTCAAGTAATTAAATCAAATATCTTACATCCAATAAAATTTTAATAAAATAATAAATCTAAGTTCAATGAAGTTGACAATACTAAATCTTGCCTCTAAAAGCTCTGTCCCAATATTTTTTCCCATGCTCGTAATTAATTATCTAAATCTAAAAAATAGAAAGAAAAGTAACGAGCTAGACAGCCCAGTAAGTAACAATTATCTCAACTAGATATTTTAGATATTATATAATTTTCAAGAACAATGCTGCAAATAAACATAAAAGTATATTTCATGCTGATTTTATACAAATTCAATCTTTTCAAATATTCACATATAATATAATCATAAATTCGATTCGACTCAAAGCACTTGTAACTCAACAGCCTCGACTATGACCAACGTTTAACCCCCATTGGTGGGGTCCACTGAATACCAGTGCACAACCCCCACTGGCAGGGTCCACAACACCAGCGCACAACCCCCACTGACAGGGTCCACTAAATACCAGTGCACAACTCCCACTGGTAGGGTCCACTGAGTACCAACGTATAATCCCCATTGGTGGGGCTCACTGAAACATAGTTAGGCTGAGAGCATAAATCCGATCTGTATCAAAATACTTTTGTATCATAATATATCATAATTTTTCACTGAACATGTGCATAATCGATGTACCATAATATTTCAAAAGCACTTTTCTTTCAAAACATAATTTCATAAATCATGCATAATTTCAGAGAATAATTATTTATTTTCAGAATAAATATGAAATATCTCGAGAAGATGATTCATTACTTACATTTCACGGAGCACTGAATGAATAGATCGACTAACTTCTAGGAGATTCTTCAGTACCTATTATCCAAAATTATATTTTTATATTAATTTTAATTTAAAATTAAATCTAAACAAATCTCAAATCAAAATCTCACTTATAATCAGGCTCTTCCCTAAACTCGATCAAAATCATCAAAATGAAGCCTTTCACTATGCTAATCCTCGAAGAATAACTTTGGAGAGAGAAATCCATCAAGAGAGAGAAATAATCTAGAGAGAGAAAATTCTAGAGAGAGAAAGTAGAGAGAGAAAGTAAGGGTTCAGACTGAAAGAAGAGAGAGAAGAGAGAGAAACTCTCTCTCATTTTTATTTATTTATTTATTTATATATATATATTTTCTTTTCTTTTCTTTTCTTTTTCTCTTTTTCTTCTTTTTCTTCTTTTTCTCTCGGGCTCCTTCCAGGCCGAAACAGGGGACTGACGGGTCCCCTCCTTTGTCGGGCCGTTCAGGCCACGACCGTCACAGTGGAGGCCGGTGGCAGACGAGGCCAGTCTCTTGGGTTCAGAGAGGCAAGGCCGGCGGTCAGTTGTGATCGCTGGTGCTGAAAAATCCAAGAGAAGAAGAGGCCAAAACAGGGGTCTCTTTTTTGACCAAGAATCGGCGACACCTGTCGCCGACAGTCATGCACAAGGGCACGGGAAGAAGGGGAAGGAAGAGAGGAAGGGAAGGAAGGCTTACTTCGACCTCCGGTGACCTCATCGGTGAGCAATCACGGTAAGAACGAAGCAAGGATCTGCGGGTCTAATTCAGGAAAATCGGAGAGGAAGAGAGGGAAAGAAGATCGATGATCGGCTTCTAAGGAAGGGGAGGGTCTTTTTATAGAGAGCCCTAGGACTCCTGGTGGTCCTAGGACTCCGATCTCCAGATTTGATCGGAGAAGAAGACTCCTACCGGGAGTCTTCTTCTCGATCCCCTATTCTTCCTCTTTTTTTTTTTTTGGGCTTGGTTCTTTTAATTTGGGCTTTGGCTTGGGCTGTAACATTCTTCACCCCTAAAAAAAATTTTATCCTCAAAATTTTTCAAAACTGTCACCATTGTATTGGAAGCCTGTGCATTCTGTTAAGTAAGCGCATAAACTCTTCTCTGGATTTTAGAAATCTGTCCACCACCCCTATGTTGTCCTTCATAAGTTCTTTGGCCAACTTGATTTTCTATATTTAGCGGGTAGCTAACAATTTTATGATCCATCTGACCACATTTGAAACAAGCACCTATATTCCAATAGCAATCCTTATCTGCATGATTTTTGCCACATTTGGAGCACTGCTCACCATCAATCTATTGAGCCTTATGGTCTATTGCTCCCTTAGCTGATCTTTTGATGTTTTTATTATTCTGTCCTTGTGTATCATTTGATTTTGCTCTCTTTCTTTGCTTTCTTTCCCTTTCCATACGTTCTTCATTGACTTCCCTTTCAATTATTAGTGCTTTGTTTACCACATCGGCATAAGTTGTCAATTCATATAAAACCACTTATTTTCGAATCTCAGTTCTCAGTCCCATCTCAAACTTGTGAATACGTTCTTGCTCACCATCCACTAATCTTGGAGCAAATTTTGCTAACTCTATAAATTTTACTTCATATTCAGTCACACTCATACCTTTTTGCTTCAAATAAATAAACTCTTGCTCTTTCTGAATCCTTATACTCTGAGGAAAATACTGATCGTAGAATGCAATTCGAAATCCTTCCCAGGTAAGTATTTCGCCATTTTGTTCATACTTGCACTGTAGTCGCTGACACCAGTTGTATGCTTCTCCTTGTAGTAAATAAGCTGCATATCGAATCTTTTCTTCATCAAGACACTCTTGGACAGTGAAGGCCTTCTCCATCTCCATTATCCAGTTATCAGCCTCCAAAGGTTCAGTAATCCCTTGAAAGCTGGAGGATCAAGCTTTTTAAATTCTGAAATATTGTTCCATTGTACTGGTTGCTCTCCATGTTGTGGTGGTGGATGCTGATGTTGTTGTGTATCTCGTTGTATCTACTGTTGTTCAAGCATTTGCTACTGTATTTGTTGTTGCGCTTGTACCATCCTGATTAGGGTCTGCATTAACTAAGCCATATCTGGTTCCTGACGTGCTCTCGAAGTACTCCTATTAGGATCTACAACTCCCCACCCCTGAGGGGTGCCACTGGTCAGATGGGGAGTGCTACCATCCGGTGGTTGTGATGTCTCTCTTGCAATTCCTTGAGTAGTTCTTGTCATTCTACGGGGGGCATGATAACCTTGTAGTAGTAAAACCTTATTAGATTCATTTATCTATTTGTTAGGATGGGTTTATTATGATGCTCATACTTTATCGTCTCAATATTTTTAATATTTACCCACCTACACTCATACTATGTCTAATTTTATGTGTCATAATTTATCCACTTATGCTCTGATACCATATTAATTGTCACACCCCCGACCCGAGATTGTGAATCGAGGGTCATGGCAACTGCCGCATACTTATGAAGAACGCTCTCCATAAGCGTGCAAGGCATCTCATCACGATATCAATGCATCACAGCGGAATAAATTCAAATAATTATTATTCAACTTTAATTCAAGTAATTAAATCAAATATCTTACATCCAATAAAATTTTAATAAAATAATAAATCTAAGTTCAATGAAGTTGACAATGCTAAATCTCGCCTCTAAAAGCTCTGTCCCAATATTTCTTCCCACGCTAGTAATTAATTATCTGAATCTGAAAAATAGAAAGAAAAGTAATGAGCTATGTTGGGTATAAAATACCCCCTAGCCAAAGTTCATGATGGGAGCGACCCTTCGGAGATCCAACTGACTTTCGACCTCCGACAACGTCTCTTTGAACCTCCCAGACAGTCGAGCCTCCGCCACACTACCAAGTTTTGACGACGAGCAGGACCCCGCCAGCACCAACCAGATTCTTCACGACGTCCAGACTCCTACGGGAGCCTGATCTCGCCAGCTATAGGGAGACTTCGTCCGGACTCCTACGGGAGCCGAACTTCGTTTTTGACCTCAACTGCTGAAAGGCTTCACCCGGACTCCTACGGGAGCCGAGCTCCGCCCACGACTTCACTTACAGGTAAATTTCGTCCGGACTCCTACAGGAGCCAGACTCCGCCCCCGACTTCGCTTGCAGGTAAACTTCGTCCGGACTCCTACGGGAGCCAGACTTCACCCCTGACTTTAATTGCAGGATGGACTCTGCCCGGACCTCTACGGGAGCCGGGCCTCGACCCCGACTCTGGCTGCAGATAGACCTCGTTCGGACTACTACGGGAGTCGGACTTCTCCCATAACTCCAACTACAAGTAGACTCCGCCCGGACTCCTACGGGAGCCGGGCTCCGTACCCAACTTCAACTGCTGGTAAGCCTCATCCGGACTCCTACGGGAGCCAGACTTCACCCCTGACTTTAATTGCAGGAAGACTCCGCCCGGAACCCTACAGGAGCCGGGCCTCATCCCTGACTCCGGCTGCAGACAGACCTCGTCCGAACTCCTACGGGAGTCGGACTCCACCCACAACTCCAACTGCAAGTAGACTCCACCCGGACTCCTACGGAAGCCGGGCTCCGTCCCCAACTTCAACTGCTGGTAAGTTTCGTCTGGACTCCTACGGGAGCCGGACTTCGCCCCTGACTTTAATTGCAGGAAGACTCCGCCTGGACCCCTACGGGAGCCGGGCCTCGTCTCCGACTCCAGCTGCAAACAGACCTCGTCCGGACTCCTACGAGAGCCGGACTCTGCCCACAACTCCAACTGCAAGTAGACTCCGCCCGGACTCCTATGGGAGCCGGGCTCCGTCCCCAACTTCAACTGCTGGTAAGCTTCGTCCGGACTCCTACGGGAGCCGGACTTCGCCCCTGACTTTAATTGCAGGAAGACTCCGCCCGGACCCCTACGGGAGCCGGGCCTCGTCTCCGACTCTGACTGCAGACAGACCTCGTCTGGACTCCTACGGGAGCCGGACTCTGCCCACAACTCCAACTGCAAGTAGACTCCACCCGAACTCTTACGGGAGCCAGACTCCGTCCCCAACTTCAACTGCTAGTAAGCTTCGTCCAGACTCCTACGGGAGCCAGACTTCGCCCCTGACTTTAATTGCAGGAAGACTCCTCCCAGATCCCTACGGGAGCCGAGCCTCGTCCCCGACTCTGGCTGCAGACAGACCTCGTTCAGACTCCTACGGGAGCCGGACTCCGCCCACAACTCCAACTGCAAGTAGACTCCACCCGGACTCCTACGGGAGCGGGGCACCGTCCCCAACTTCAAATGCTGTTAAGCTTCATCCAGACTCCTACGGGAGCCGGACTTCGCCCCTGACTTTAATTGCAGGAAGACTCCGCCCGGACCCCTACGGGAGCCGGGCCTCATCCTCGACTCTGGCTGCAGACAGACCATGTCCGGACTCCTACGGGAGCCGGACTCCACCCACAACTCCAACTGCAACTAGACTCCGCCCGGACTCCTACGGGAGCCAGGCTCCATCCCAAACTTCAACTGCTGGTAAGCTTCGTCCGGACTCCTACGGGAGCCAGACTTTGCCCCTGACTTTAATTGCAGGAAGACTCCACCCGAACCCCTACGGGAGTCGGGCCTCATCCCTGACTCCGACTGCAGACAGCCCTCGTCCGGACTCCAACGAGAGCCAGACTCTGCCCACAACTCCAACAGCAAGTAGACTCCACCCGGACTCCTACGGGAGCCGGGCTTCGCCCACAACTCCAACTGCAAGTAGACTCCGCCCGGACTCCTACGGGAGCCGGGCTCTGTCCCCAAGTTCAAGTGCTGGTAAGCTTCATCCGGATTCCTAAGGGAGCCAGACTTCGCCCTTGACTTTAATTGCAGGAAGACTCCACCCGACCCCTACGGGAGTCGGGCTTCGTCCCCGACTCCGGCTGCAGACAGACCTCGTCCGGACTCCTACGGGAGCCGGACTCCGCCCACAACTCAAACTTCAAGTAGACTCCGCCCGGACTCCTACGGGAGCTGGGCTCCGTCCCCAACTTCAACTGCTGGTAAGCTTCGTCCGGACTCCTACGAGAGCCAGACTTCGCCCCTGACTTTAATTGCAGGAAGACTTCGCCCGAACCCCTACGGGAGCCGGGCCTCGTCCCCGACTCTGGCTGCAGACAGACCTCTTCCGGACTCCTACGGGAGCCAGACTCTGCCCACAACTCCAACTGCAAGTAGACTCCGTCCGGACTCCTATGGGAGCCGGGCTCCATTTCCAACTTCAACTGCTGGTAAGCTTCATCCAGACTCCTACGGGAGTCGGACTTTGCCCCTGACTTTAATTGCAGGAAAACTCCGCCCGGACCCCTACGGGAGCCGGACCTCGTCCCTGACTCCGGCTGCAGATAGACCTCGTCCGGACTCCTACGGGAGCCGGACTTCGCCCACAACTCCAACTGCAAGTAGATTCTTCCCGGACTCCTACGGGAGTCGGGTTCCATTCCCAACTTCAACTGCTGTTAAGCTTCGTCCGGACTCCTACGGGAGTCGGACTTCGCCTCTGACTTTAATTGTAGGAAGACTCCGCCCGGACCCCTATGGGAGCCGGGCCTCGTCCCTGACTCCGACTGCAGACAGACCTCATCCGGACTCCTACGGGAGCCGGACTCCACCCACATCTCCAACTGCAAGTAGACTCTGCCCGGACTCCTACGGGAGCCGAGCTCCGTCCCCAACTTCAACTGCTGGTAAGCTTCATCCGGACTCCTACGGGAGCCGGACTTCGCCCCTGACTTTAATTGCAGGAAGACTCCGCCCGGACCCCTATGGGAGCCGGGCCTCGTCCCCGACTCCGGTTGCAGACAGACCTCGTCCGGGCTCCTACGGGAGCCAGACTCCGCCCATAACTCCAACTGCAAGTAGACTCCACCCAGTCTCCTACGGAAGCCGAGCTCTGTCCCCAACTTCAACTACTGGTAAGCTTCATCTGGACTCCTACGGGAGCCGGACTTCGCCCCTGACTTTAATTGCAGGAAGACTCCACCTGGACCCCTACGAGAGCCGGGCCTCGTCCCTGACTCCGACTGCAGACAGACCTCATCCGGACTCCTATGGGAGCCGGACTCCGCCCTCAACTCCAACTGCAAGTAGTCTCCACCCGGACTCCTATGGGAGCCGGGCTCCGTCCCTAACTTCAACTACTGGTAAGCTTCGTCCGGACTCCTATGGGAGCCGGACTTCGCCCCTGACTTTAATTGCAGGAAGACTCCGCCCGGACCCCTACGGGAGCCGGGCCTCATCCCCGACTCTGACTGCAGACAGATCTCATCCGGACTCCTACGGGAGCCGGACTCCACCCATAACTCCAACTGCAAGTAGACTCCGCCCGAACTCCTACGGGAGCCGGGCTCCGTCCCCAACTTTAACTGCTGGTAAGCTTCGTCCAGACTCCTACGGGAGCCAAACTTCACCCCTGACTTTAATCGCATGAAGACTCTGCCCGGACCCCTACGGGAGCCGGACTCCGAGCTCCTCTCGGACGGATGGCTAACTACCTCTCTCCGCCAGACACTCCAGTCGAACTTCAGCCGGCAGACCTTCACTCCCTGGCGCACCGTAGTAACGGCTGCGATTCTGCTCCACTCCCTGCGGCAGATTCCCTGCGGCTCCATCACTCCACGATTCTGCTCCACTCCCTGCGGCAGATTCCATGCGGCTCCATCACTCCACGACTCTGCTCCACCTCCTGCGATGGATTCCATGCGGTTCCATCACTCCCTAGCAGGCCATAATAATGGCCACGGTCCTGCTCCACTTCCTGCAACAGATACCGCACGATTCTTCCATTCTCTGGCAAGTCGCGACAACGGACACCGCTCCGCTCCTCGTGGCAGACTCCATGTGGCACACCTCGGTGATAGCCACGGATCCACTCCACTACTCTTCGCAACAAACTTTTCCTGACTATGGGCGGCCCACTGCCAGACGGTTACAGGCATCGCTATCAGTTTGTTGCCCCCTCCCCTATAAAATGGGGAACCCCAAATACGTTATTCTATAAGCTCTCATTTTTACCTAGAAACTCTGCTAAAATTTTTGTTCGAGCACTCCATTCTCGTTGAGGCAGATAACTGACTTGAGCATCGGAGGGTCTTGCCGGAGCAACCCCACCTCCGGTTTAGACTTCTTTTGCAGGTCCCGGCGGCGACCGCGACTCCAGCTTCTCCGACGTAAGCAAATTTTTGTACCAACAGGATTGGTGCTAGAGGAAGGGCTTGAACCTTCGCAGTACCCTTGTTCTTAAAAGAGTGCTCAACGGAACCGCCTCTGATTATCTTCTCCGACATCCGCTCTTCCTTCCCCCCACTGGATCCTTGCTCGATGTCTTCTCGCGAAGCATCCACACAGCGACCCACGACCTCCGCAGCCATGTCTCGGGCCCCGATCTCGCCTTTGGTTTCCCAGGCCCCACATCCTCCGACAATGGTCGCCGGCATGGAGTGGTCGGACGATCAGCCTCCGACGGATTTCGCCAACACCATCTCGGGAGGATCCCGGCAGGAAGCAACCGACGCACTGGCCATACCCCCCAAGCGACAAAAGATTGAGGAGCCCATAACCTTTACTAAAGAAGACGCTCAGGGAGTTCAATTCCCTCACAACGATGCGGTTGTAGTTTCCTTGAATATAGCAAATTACGACGTCCGCCGCATCCTTGTCGACAATGGAAGTTTGGCGACATTATGTTCTATGATGCTTTTTCAAGAATGTCCATCCTTGATGGCCATTTGAGGTCGATTAGCTCACCTCTGGTAGAGTTTACCGGTGACTCTGTTCCAGCGAAGGGAATAATAACTTTGGCTGTGGCTGTAGGTCGATATCCAAGGCAATCTAGGGCTCTGGTGAATTTTCTGGTGGTGAAGGCGCTGTCAGCCTACAATGCAATCCTTGGCCGACCTGTCCTCAACGCTCTCCGAGCCATCGTATCAACGTACCATTTGAAGTTGATATTCCCCACCAACCAGGAGATCAGAGAGGTCCGAGGAGACCAAGCCCTGGCCAGACACTGCTACAACATAGCCTTGCAAAGAAGCGACCAATCTGACCCCTATCCAGTCGATGGACCGGACGCTCGCGACAACCTCACTGAAGAGAGGGGCATTCCAATTGAAGATTTGGTACCGATCCCTTTGAACGATGGGAACGCGGAGCATGTGGCGATGATCGGCTCCAACCTGGGGGAGGAGGTGCAGACGCATCTCATCAATTTTCTACGAAAGAATGCAGACGTTTTCGCTTGGGTTCCAGCAGACATACCGGAGATTGACACAGAAGTCATGGAGCACCGCCTGACCATCGATCCAAAGCATCGACCGACGAAAGAAAAGATCCGAGGTCATGCACCAGAGAGGTAGAAGGCGATAGCCGAGGAAGTGGACAAGCTCCTTAAAGCCGGATTCATTAAGGAAGTCAATTATCCTGATTGGATTTCCAATGTTGTCCTAGTCAAAAAATCAAACGGCAAGTGGAGGATGTGCATAGACTTCAAGAAGCTGAATAAGGCCTGCCCGAAGGACCGCTACCCCCTTCCTAGAATCGATCAACTGGTGGATGCGACCTCGGGCCATGAGCTCCTCACCTTTATGGATGCATTCTCCGACTATAATCAAATCAGGATGGCGCTGGAAGATGAAGAAAAGACCACTTTCATTACTAACCATGGCCTTTACTGTTACAGGGTCATGCCTTTGGCCTCAAAAATACAGGCGCAACCTACCAACGATTGGTGCACAAAATCTTCAAGGAGCAAATCGGCTGCAACATGGAGGTCTACGTGGACGATATGCTCGTAAAAAGCAAATCTTCCATGATCACGTCGCCGACCTCGAGGAGACCTTCGACGCTCTCCGAAAATATAGAATGAAGCTGAACCTGACTAAATGTGCTTTCGGAGTAACCTCGGGAAAGCTTCTAGGCTTCAAGGTGTCGGGGCATGGGATTGAGGCCAATCCAGAAAAAATTCACGCCATCCAGGAGATGGCCGCCCCAAAGTCAATAAAAGAGGTTCAGCGCCTCACAGGGAGGGTGGCGGCCCTGAATCGCTTCATCGCAAGGTCAGCCGAACGGTGCTTACCCTTCTTTCAAATCCTCAAGCAGTCGAAGAACTTCTATTGGACCTCTGAGTGCCAACAGGCGTTCGAAGAACTGAGGAGCTACCTCGGCTCACCCCCGCTGCTGGCAAAGCCGGAGCATGGAGAGGAACTATTTTTATACCTGGCGGTCTCTCCCATGGCCCTCGCGGCTGTCCTTGTCAAAGAAGAAGCGAAAGTCCAACGGCCAATCTACTACGTCAGTCGCACGTTGAGAGACGTCGAGACCAGGTATACAAAATTAGAAAAACTGACTTATGCCTTGTTGATTGCAGCCCAGAGGCTCTGACCCTACTTTCAAGGGTACACCGTGATGCTGCTCACTAATCAATCGATCAAGGCAATTTTGCACCGGACGGATGCCTCCGGGAGGATGGCAAAATGGGCGATCGAGCTCACAGAATTCGACATCAACTATCAACCCAGGCCAACAGTGAAGGCCCAAATATTGGCAGATTTCATAGTGGAGTGTACTATCCTAGAGGAGGCCAAACCTGAACAGAGCAAAATTGACGACCTGGAGCCCCGACCGAACTCCCCCAAAGAAGAAGCAGATCCCTCTGATCACTTCTGGGCCCTCTATGTGGATGGGTCTTCCAACATGTCAGGCGTGGGTGCGGGCCTGATCTTGATCAGTCCAGAGGAATCATCACAGAGTATGCTCTGCATTTTGAGTTTCCCGCAACAAACAACGGAGCAGAATATGAAGCTCTGATCGCAGGACTGAGGATCGCCAAAGAGCTGGGAGTAGATCGGCTCTGGGTCCACAGTGACTCTCAACTAGTAGTGGGACAAGTCAATGAAAATTATGAAGTGCGGGAGGACAGCATGACTAAATACCTTGAAAGGGTAAAGGAGCTTGTCCCCGCCTTCAGCAGCTTCAACATCAGATAGATTCTGAGGTCGAAAAATACCAGGGCTGACCTTCTCTCCAAGCTGGCAACATTGGCTCTGGCCGAATTGCCCAAGGATGTTCTTTTTGAAGTTCTAAAGTGCCCGAGCACAGAAGAATCACGGTCTGTGATGGAAATTGACCACGAGCCCAGCTGGGTCGACCCACTGACAACCTATCTCAGAGATGGTGTTCTCCCCCAGGATCCGAAAGAGGCTCGGAAGCTCAGAAATCAAGCCTCCCGATACATCCTTTATGAGGGCAAGTTGTACAAGAGATCATACTCTTTTCCCCTTTTGAAATGTCTCCGGCCTTCAGAAGCTGACTACGCCTTGTGGGAGGTACATGAAGGGATCTGCGGAAACCATTTGGGGGCTAGATCTTTATCCCACAAGTTGCTCCGCCAAGGATATTACTGGTCGACAATACATCATGATTCGATTGAATATGTTAGAAAGTGTGATTGATGCCAGAGATATACCAACATCTAGAGACAGCCCACCACCGAGCTCACACCCTTGAGTGCCCCATGGCCTTTTGCGTAGTGGGGGATGGACATCCTTGGCCCCTTTCCCATGGCGTCTAGGCAGAGGAAGTTTCTCCTTGTAGCGATCGACTACTTCACCAAATGGGTTGAAGCTGAACCACTAGCAAAAATCATAGAGGCAAAAGTACAAGATTTCATCTGGAAGTTGATCGTGTGTAGGTTCGATCTGCCTAGGACCCTAATCACTGATAATGGGCGGCAATTCGCGGGAGCGAAATTCATCAATTCTGTGAAGATCTAAACATCTCCCACAACTTCACATCAGTAGCCCATCCTCAGGCGAACGGCGAAGCTGAGGTGACTAACAGAACCCTTCTGCAGGGGATTAAGACAAGGCTCGAAAAGGCGAAGGGAACTTGGGCGGACGAACTTTATCATGTGTTGTGGGCGTATCGAACTACCCAAAGGCTGCCCACAAGGGAGACCCCCTTCGCTTTAGCCTTCGGTACGGAGGCCGTCATCCCAATTGAGCTTAAACTCCCATCGGCATGAGTCGTGGCATTCGACGAACATCAAAATTCGCAAGGTCTTAAAGCCAACCTCGACCTGCTGGAAGAAAGGCGGGAGATAGCTCAGGTTCGAATGGCAGCCTACCGACAGAAAGTCGCTCGCTATTACAACTCCCGGGTCAAGAACAAAGTCTTTAGAGCAGGAGATCTAGTGCTTCGATGAGCCACCGTCTCACAACCACAGGATCGAGGAAAACTCGCCCCAAACTGGGAAGGCCCGTATGAGGTCAAAGAAGTAGTCCGGCCCGAAACTTATTATCTTAAGGAGCTCGGAGAAGCCGACCTCCCGCGACCATGGAGCTCGAAAAACTTACGAATGTACTACCAATAACTTTATTAAAAGTTGTATATCTTCACGTCTTTAGCACTATCCTACATCTACAGGACAATCCAAACAAATTGTATCAGAAGCAAGAAGGGAACCTCGTCTCGACAAGGTCAAAGGCCCGGTTCCCTTTAGACCGGATGGGGGGAGAGGCCCTGTAACGCCCATATGCTCCCCCACAGCTCTGTTAAGGACAGAAGGAGAACCTCGCCCTAACTTGAGCAAAGTCAAAGGCCCGGTTCCCTTTAGACCGGATGGGGGAAGAGGCCCTGCAACGCCCATATGCGCCCCCACAGCCCTATTATGGACAGGAGGAGAACCTCGCCCTAACTTGAGCAAAGTCGAAGGCCCGGTTCTCTTTAGACCGGATGGGGGGAGAGGCCCTGCAATGCCCATATGCGCCCCCACAGCCCTGTTAGGGACAGGAGGAGAACCTCGCCCTAACTTGAGCAAAGTCGAAGGCCCGGTTCTCTTTAGACCGGATGGGGGGAGAGGCCCTGCAACGCCCATATGCTCCCCCATAGTCTTGTTAGGGACAGGAGGAGAACCTCGCCTTAATTTGAGCAAAGTCGAAGGTCCGATTCTCTTTAGACCGGATGGGGGGAGGGGCCCAGTGATGCCCATGTGTGCCCCTACAGCCATGTTAGGGACAAGAGGCGAACCTCGCCCTAACCAGAGCTGAAACTTGTTACGACAGAAATAGGGAAAGAACCTCGTCCCAACATCAATTAAGGTCTGGTCATTCAAGATTAGATGAGAAAAAGGGAGACCTTCCCCAGCAGCCCCTTCGTGATAAAACTCCGTCCGGACTCCTACGGGAGCCGGACTTCACCCTCGACTCTGATCGTAAGAAGACTCCGTCCGGACTCCTACGGGAACCAGACTCCGTCTCCGACCTCAACTGTAGGCAAGCTCCGTCCGGGCTCTTATGGGAGCCGGACTCCTCCTCCAACTTTGACTGTAGGCAAACTCCATTCGGACTCCCACGGGAGCCGAACTCCCGCAGCCCCACCAAGAGTGGAGGAAAAAATCCCACTCAAAAAAGAAAAAGGAGAGAGAAGTTAAAAGGGAAAGCGATGGACAACGCCAGCGACGAATGGAAAACAAACAGCGTCTAGGATGCAGAGAACCCCGACCTTCACGGAAGCTTTCAACGCAAGCCCAAGATGAGATGACTTCCTCAAGGTGACGAAAGCTCAGACCTCCGTGCTCGAGCCCTGATGGGGACACCAAACCCGAGCGGCCCCAGATGAATCTGCGGCCACGGGCGAAAAAGATGGGTCGATACGTTGACAATCGGGTACCTCCGAACGACACAAAGGTCAAAAAGAAGCTCGGCAAACGACAATTCAACACATGAGTAAAAGAGGCGAGCCGGCGTTACAACCACCGGTAACCTACGAACGACGTCAAAAAAAAAAAAAAAAAGAAGGGAATACAACAATAACAACAGTAAAGGAAAAAGTTCGACAGATAACAATTCGATGCAAAGTACGGACGAGGTAACAAAATCACCTTCTCATTTTTTGACTAACAAGATGTAAGTTACAAGACCCGGAGGGCCAGAAAAGAATACATTATTACAAGGCTTGAAAACACGGCTCGAAAGGGATACACCGGAGGCCACTTCAAGCTGTAAACTTCTCTTCCCGTTTCTGTCCTTTCTAGCCGTATTTTCCAGTGCATGTGATAAACATCTCGGCTCTCTCCCTCCACCTCATCCCGCTCCATCTCCGAAATCTCAACCCTATGGGGAAAAGGATGGGATAGAATTCAGGGGGCGGCAAAGGCAACGACAGCGGTGATGACGACCTGTTTCAAGAAGAACCAGAGTTACCCCGGAGGCGGCGATGGCGCCGGAGATATGCACCATCACCGAATGCTCCATGACAACCGCCATCCTAAGTGTTCCGGCAAGGTCGGCATGCGCTACTTCCACCATCCCCGCAACAAGTTTTACTGCCCACCGTCGGCACCGACCGCTTCTGGTCCCTCGGCCCCGACGACATCAAGGATCCCGCCACGGCTTGTGACGATAGCTCTGCCCCCTTGACCGGTGTCGCCCCGTCCAGCTACCCCAAAATTCTCAGGCAGAACGCCTTCACCAGTTGTCCCTATTATTAAACCCCTGTTGTTGAAGGAATTCTCCCTCGAGCTCCCTTTAAAGCGACGAGAACCCTCAACTGTAGTTCGGCAATCGGAGAACTTGCAGACTGCTATTCTCCTCCTTGCACTCTTCCAAGTCCGTGGCATTCTCTTGAGGTTGGCCTCCGGGGTGGAGACCCTGGCGGGGGAACCCCTTAGAGAGGAATCGGGGGACTGGAGACGGCAGAGAGCCGGCGAAGATGGCAAAGACCGGCGCGGAGGATGTTCAGAGTCAGAAGGGGCACTGATGGAGTGGCTGAGTGGCTAAGCTCTCAGGCAAAAAAAAAGATGTCGTCCCTCAGGCGAAGTGAAGCCCCTGGAGGAAGGGTGGGGGGTTTAAATAGGCAACGGAGCCGGGCACAATTATGGTGGCAGGTGTCCCTAGGCCAACCAGTGCCCACCACGTGTCCCGTGTGTCCCACTCACTATGACCAGGGGTTGACCGTTCGCAAACTTTCATGGCACGACGCTTGAGATCACGTCCCGATGGGAGTTTCAAAAAGACTCTTCGGGTCGCCTTAATTGGAAAAAGGCTCCAGCATGTGCGCATTAAATGCCAACATATCTGAGGACGGTCGCGTGCGGACGTCAAGGGGAGAACTTCGGCTGTGATGATCTTTCTGTACTTCCTTCATTCGAAATTCGAACTCGAAAGTAGGGGGACTGGTGTTGGGTATAAAATACCCCCTAGCCGAAGTTCGTGATGGGAGCGACCCTCCGGGGATCCAACTGACTTTCGACCTTCGGCAACATCTCTTCGAACCTCCCAGACAGCCGAGCCTCCGCGACACTCCCAAGTTTTGTCGACAAGTAGGACCCCACCAGCACCAACTGGATTCTTCACGACGTTCAGACTCCTACGGGAGCCTGATCTCGCCAGCTACAGGGAGACTTCGTCCGGACTCCTACGGGAGCCGAACTTCATTCCCGACCTCAACTGCTGAAAGGCTTCACCCGGACTCCTATGGGAGCCGAGCTCCGCCCACGACTTCACTTACAGGTAAATTCTGTCCGGACTCCTACGGGAGCCGGACTCCGCCCCCGACTTCGCTTGCAGGTAAACTTTGTCTGGACTCCTACGAAAGTCGGACTTCACCCCTGACTTTAATTGCAGGAAGACTCCGCCCGGACCCCTACGGGAGCCGAGCCTCATCCCCGACTCCGACTGCAGACAGACCTCGTCCGGACTCCTATGGGAGCCGGACTCCACCCACAACTCCAACTGCGAGTAGACTCCACCTGGACTCCTACGGGAGCTGGGCTTCGTCCCGAACTTCAACTGCAGGTAAGCTTCATCTGGACTCCTACGGGAGCCAGACATCGCCCCTGACTTTAATTACAGGAAGACTCCGCCCGAACCCCTACGGGAGCCGGGCCTCATCCACGACTCCGGCTGCAGACAGACCTTGTCCGGACTCCTACGGGAGCCGGACCCCACCCACAACTCCAGCAGCAAGTAGACTCCACCCGGACTCCTACGGGAGCTGGGATCCGTCCCCAACTTCAACTGCTGGTAAGCTTCGTCCAGACTCCTACAGGAGCCGGACATCGCCTCTGACTTTAATTGCAGGAAAACTCCACCCGGACCCCAACGGGAGTCGGGCCTCACCCCCGACTCCGGCTGCAGACAGACCTCGTCCCGACTCCTACGGGAGCCGGGCTCCGCCCATAACTCCAACTGCATGTAGACTCCACCCAGACTCCTATGGGAGCCGGGCTCCGTCCCCAACTTCAACTGCTGGTAAGCTTCGTCCGGACTCCTACGGGAGTCGGACTTCGCCCTTGACTTTAATTGCAGGAAGACTCCGCCCGGACCCCTACAGGAGTCAGGCCGCGTCCCTGACTCCGGCTGCAGACAGACCTCGTCCGGACTCCTACGGGAGCCGGACTCCACCCACAACTCCAACTGCAAGAAGACTCTGCTCGGACTCCTACGGGAGCCGGGCTCCGTCCCCAACTTCAACTGCTGGTAAGCTTCATCCGGACTCCTACGAGAGCCGGACTTCGCCCCTGACTTTAATTGCAGGAAGACTCCGCCCGGACCCCTACGGGAGCCGGGCCTCGTCCCCGACTCTGGCTGCAGATAGAAATCGTCCGGACTCCTACGGGAGCCGGACTCCGCCCACAACTCCAACTGCAAGTAGACTCCGCCCGGACTCCTACGGGAGCGGGCTCCGTCCCCAACTTCAACTGCTGGTAAGCTTCATCTGGACTCCTACGGGAGCCAGACTTCTCCCCTGACTTTAATTGCAGGAAGACTCCGCCCGGATCCCTACGGGAGCCGGGTCTCATCTCCGACTCCGGCTGCAGACAGACCTCGTCCGGACTCCTATGGGAGCCGGACTCCGCCCATAACTCCAACTGCAAGCAGACTCCGCCCGGACTCCTACGGGAGCCAGGCTCCATCCCCAACTTCAACTATTGGTAAGCTTCATCTGGACTCCTATGGGTGACAGACATCGCCCCTGACTTTAATTGCAGGAAAACTCCGCCCGGACCCCTACGGGAGCCGGGCCTCGTCCCCGAATCCGGCTGCAGACAGACCTCATCCAGACTCCTACGGGAGCCGGACTCCGCCCACAACTCCAACTGCAAGTAGACTCCACCCGGACTCCTACGGGAGTCGGGCTCCGTCCCCAACTTCAACTATTGGTAAGCTTCGTCCAGACTCCTACGGGAGCCGGACTTCGCCCCTGACTTTAATTGCAGGAAGACTCTGCCCGGACCCCTACGGGAGTCGGGCCTCATCCCCGACTCCGACTGCAGACAGACCTCGTCCGGACTACTACGGAAGCCGGACTCCGCCCACAACTCCAACTGCAAGTAGACTCTGCCCGAACTCCTATGGGAGCTGGGGTCCGCCCACAACTCCAACTGCATGTAGACTCCGCCCGGACTCCAACGGGAGCCGGGCTCCATCCCCAACTTCAACTGCTGGTAAGCTTCGTCTGGACTCCTACGGGAGCCAGACTTCGCCCCTGACTTTAATTGCAATAAGACTCCGCCCAGACCCCTATGGGAGCCGGGCCTCATCCCTGACTCCGGCTGCAGACAGACCTCGTCCGGACTCCTACGGGATCCGGACTCCGCCCATAACTCCAACTGCAAGTAGACTCTGCCCGGACTCCTACGGGAGCCGGGCTCCGTCCCCAACTTCAACTGCTGGTAAGCTTCGTCCGGACTCCTACGGCAGCCGGACTTCGCCCCTGACTTTAATTGCAGGAAGACTCCACCCGAACCCCGACGGGAGCCGGGCCTCATCCCCGACTCTGGCTGCAGACAGACCTCGTCCGGACTCCTATGGGAGCCGGACACCGCCCACAACTCCAACTGCAAGTAGACTCCACCTGGACTCCTACGGGAGCCGGGCTCCGTCCCCAACTTCAACAGCTGGTAAGCTTCGTTCGGACTCCTACGGGCGCCAGACTCCGCCCACAACTCCAACTGCAAGTAGACTCCACCCAGACTCCTACAGGAGCCGGGCTCCGTCCCCAACTTCAACTGCTGGTAAGCTTCGTTCGGACTCCTACGGGAGCTGGACTTCACCCCTGACTTTAATTGCAGGAAGACTCTGACCGAACCCCTACGGGAGCCGGGCCTCGCCCCCGACTCCGACTACAGACAGACTTCGTCCGGACTCCTACGGGAGCCGGACTCCGCCCACAACTCCAACTGTAAGTAGACTACGCCCGGACTCCTACGGGAGCCGGGCTCTGTCTCCAACTTCAACTGCTAGTAAGCTTCGTCCGGACTCCTACGGGAGCCGGACTTCGCCCCCAGGAAGACTCCGCCCGGACCGCTGCGGGAGCCGGGCCTCGTCCCCGACTCCGACTGCAGACAGACCTTGTCCGGACTCCTACGGGAGCCGAACTCTGCCCTCAACTCCAACTGCAAGTAGACTCCGCCCGGACTCCTACGAGAGCCGGGCTCGATCCCCAACTTCAACTACTGGTAAGCTTCGTCCGGACACCTACGGGAGCCAAACTTCGCCCCTGACTTTAATTGCAGGAAGACTCCGCCCGGACCCCTACGGGAGCCGGGCCTCGCCCCCATCTCTGACTGTAGACAGACCTCGTCCGGACTCCTATGGGAGTCGGACTCCGCCCACAACTCCAACTACAAGTAGACTCCGCCCGGACTCCTACGGGCACCGGGCTCCATCCCCAACTTCAACTGCTGGTAAGCTTCGTCTGGACTCCTACGGCAGCCGGACTTCGCCCCTAACTTTAATTGTAGGAAGACTCCGCCCGGACCCCTACGGGAGCCGGGCCTCGTCCCCGACTCCGGCTGCAGACAGACCTCGTCCAGACTCCTACGGGAGCCGGACTCCGCCCACAACTCCAACTGCAAGTAGACTCCACCCGGACTTCTACGGGAGCCGGGCTCCATCCCCAACTTCAACTGTTGGTAAGCTTCGTCCAGACTCCTACGGGAGCCGGACTTCGCCCCTGACTTTAATTGCAGGAAGACTCTGCCCGGACCCCTACGGGAGTCGGGCCTCATCCCCGACTCCGACTGCAGACAGACCTCGTCCGGACTACTACGGAAGCCGGACTCCGCCCACAACTCCAACTGCAAGTAGACTCCGCCCGGACTCCTATGGGAGCTGGGGTCCGCCCACAACTCCAACTGCATGTAGACTCCGCCCGAACTCCTACGGGAGCCGGGCTCCGTCCCCAACTTCAACTGCTGGTAAGCTTCGTCCGGACTCCTACGGGAGCCGGACTTCGCCCCTGACTTTAATTGCAGGAAGACTCTGCCCGGACCCCTACGGGAGCCGGGCCTCATCCCTGACTCCGGCTGCAGACAGACCTCGTCCGGACTCCTACGGGATCCGGACTCTGCCCATAACTCCAACTGCAAGTAGACTCTGCCCAGACTTTACGGGAGCCGGGCACCGTCCCCAACTTCAACTGCTGGTAAGCTTCATCCGGACTCCTACGGGAGCTGGACTTCACCCCTGACTTTAATTGCAAGAAGACTCCACCCGAACCCCTACGGGAGCCGGGCCTCATCCCCGACTCTGGCTGCAGACAGGCCTCGTCCGGACTCCTACGGGAGCCGGACTCTGCCCACAACTCCAACTGCAAGTAGACTCCACCTGGACTCCTACGGGAGCCGGGCTCCATCCCCAACTTCAACTGCTGGTAAGCTTCGTTCGGACTCCTACGGGCGTCGGACTCCGCCAACAACTCCAACTGCAAATAGACTCCACCCAGACTCCTACAGGAGCCGGGCTCCGTCCCCAACTTCAACTGCTGGTAAGCTTCGTTCGGACTCCTACGGGAGCTGGACTTCACCCCTGACTTTAATTGCAGGAAGACACTGACCGAATCCCTACGGGAGCCGGGCCTCGCCCCCGACTCCGACTGCAGACAGACCTCGTCCGGACTCCTACGGGAGCCGGACTCCGCCCACAACTCCAACTGCAAGTAGACTACGCCCGGACTCCTACGGGAGCCGGGCTCTGTCTCCAACTTCAACTGCTAGTAAGCTTCGTCCGGACTCCTACGGGAGCCGGACTTCGCCCCCAGGAAGACTCCGCCCAGACCGCTGCGGGAGTCGGGCCTCATCCCCGACTCCGGCTGCAGACAGACCTTGTCCGGACTCCTATGGGAGCCGAACTCCGCCCACAACTCCAACTGCAAGTAGACTCCGCCCGGACTACCACGAGAGCCGGGCTCGATCCCCAACTTCAACTACTGGTAAGCTTCGTCCGGACACCTACGGGAGCCGGACTTCGCCCCTGACTTTAATTGCAGGAAGACTCCGCCCAGACCCCTACGGGAGCCGGGCCTCATCCCCGACTCCGGCTGCAGACAGACCTCATCCGGACTCCTACGGGAGATGGACTCTGCCCACAACTCCAACTGCAAGTAGACTCCGCCCGGACTCCTACGGGAGCCGGGCTCCGTCCCCAACTTCAACTGCTGGTAAGCTTCGTCCGGACTCCTACGGGAGTCAGACTTCGCCCCTGACTTTAGTTACAGGAAGACTTCACCCGGACCCCTATGAAAGCCGGGCCTCATCCCCGACTCCGGCTGCAGACAGACCTCATCCGGACTCCTACGGGAGCCGGACTTCGCCCATAACTCCAACTGCAAGGAGACTCCGCCCGGACTCCTACGGGAGTCGGGCTTCGTCCCCAACTTCAACTACTGGTAAGCTTCGTCCGGACTCCTACGGGAGCCGGACTTCACCCCTGACTTTAATTGCAGGAAGACTCCGCCTGGACCCCTATGGGAGCCAGGCCTCGTCTCCGACTCCAGCTGCAGACAGACCTCGTCCGGACTCCTACGAGAGCCGGACTCCACCCACAACTCCAACTGCAAGTAGTCTCCGCCCAGACTCCTATGGGAGCCGGGCTCCGTCCCCAACTTCAACTGCTGGTAAGCTTCGTCCGGACTCCTTCGGGAGCCGGACTTCGCCGCTGACTTTAATTGCAGGAAGACTCCTCCCGGACCCCTACGGGAGCCGGGCCTCATCCCCAACTCCGACTGCAGACAGACCTCGTCCGGACTCCTACGGGAGCCGGACTCCACCCACAACTCCAATTGCAAGTAGACTCCGCCCGAACTCCTATGGGAGCCGGGCTCCGTCCCCAACTTCAACTGCTGGTAGGCTTCGTCCAGACTCCTACGGGAGCCGGACTTCGCCCCTGACTTTAATTGCAGGAAGACTCCGCCCGGACCCCTATGGGAGCCGGGTCTCGTCTCCGACTCTGACTGCTGACAGACCTCGTCCGGACTCCTACGGGAGCCGGACTCCGCCCACAACTCCAACTGCAAGTAGGCTCCGCCCGGACTCCTATGGGAGCCAGGCTCCATCCCCAACTTCAACTGCTGGTAAGCTTCGTCCGGACTCCTACGGGAGACGGACATCGCCCCTGACTTTAATTGCAGGAAAACTCTGCCCGGACCCCTACGGGAGCCGGGCCTCATCCTGACTCCGGCTGCAGACAGACCTCGTCCAGACTCCAACAGAAGCCGGACTCCGCCCACAACTCCAACTGCAAGTAGACTCCACCCGGACTCCTACGGGTGCCGGGCTCCGACCCCAACTTCAACTGTTGGTAAGCTTCGTCCAGACTCCTACGGGAGCCGGACTTCGCCCCTGACTTTAATTATAGGAAGACTCCGCCCGGACCCCCACGGGAGTCGGGCCTCATCCCCGACTCCAACTACAGACAGACCTCGTCCAGACTACTACGAAAGCCGGACTCCGCCCACATCTCCAACTGCAAGTAGACTCCGCCCGGACTCCTATGGGAGCTGGGGTCCGCCCACAACTCCAACTGCATGTAGACTCCACCCGGACTCCTACAGGAGCCGGGCTCCATCCCCAACTTCAACTGCTGGTAAACTTCGTCCGGACTCTACGGGAGCCGGACTTCGCCCCTGACTTAATTGCAGGAAGACTCCGCCCGGACCCCTACGGGAGCCGGGCCTCATCCCTGACTCCGGCTGTAGACAGACCTCGTCCGGACTCCTACGGGATCCGGACTCCGCCCATAACTCCAACTGCAAGTAGACTCTGCCCGGACTCCTATAGGAGCCGGGCTCCATCCCCAACTTCAACTGCTGGTAAGCTTCGTCCGGACTCCTACGGGAGTCGGACTTTGCCCCTGACTTTAATTGCAAGAAGACTCCACCCGAACCCCTACGGGAGCCGGGCCTCATCCCCGACTCTGGCTGCAGACAGACCTCGTCCGGACTCCTACGAGAGCCGGACTCCGCCCACAACTCCAACTGCAAGTAGACTCCTTCCGGACTCCTACGGGAGCCGGGCTCCATCCCCAACTTCAACTACTGGTAAGCTTCGTTCGGACTCCTGTGGGCGCCGGACTCCGCCCAAAACTCCAACTGCAAGTAGACTCCACCCGGACTCCTACGGGAGCCGAGCTCCGTCCCCAACTTCAACTGCTGGTAAGCTTCGTTCGGACTCCTACGGGAGCCGGACTTCACCCCTGACTTTAATTGCAGGAAGACTCTGACCGAACCCCTACGGGAGCCGGGCCTCGCCCCCGACTCCGACTGCAGACAGACTTCGTCCGGACTCCTACGGGAGCCGGACTCCGCCTACAACTCCAACTGCAAGTAGACTACGCCTGGACTCCTACAGGAGCCGGGCTCTGTCTCCAACTTCAACTGCTAGTAAGCTTCGTCCGGACTCCTACGGGAGCCGGACTTCGCCCCCAGGAAGACTCCGCCCGGACCCCTGCGGGAGCCGGGCCTCGTCCCCGACTCCAGCTGCAGACAGACCTTGTCCGGACTCCTACGGGAGCCGAACTCCACCCACAACTCCAACTGCAAGTAGACTCCGCCCGGACTCCTACGGGAGCTGGGCTCGATCCCCAACTTCAACTACTGGTAAGCTTCGTCCGGAACCTACGGGAGCCGGACTTCGCCCCTGACTTTAATTGCAGAAAGACTCCGCCCGGACCCCTACGGGAGCGGGCCTCGCCCCCAACTCCGACTGTAGACAGACCTCGTTCGGACTCTTGTGGGAGCCGGACTCCGCCCACAACTCCAACTGCAAGTAGACTCCGCCCGGACTCCTACGGGCGTCGGGCTCCATCCCCAACTTCAACTGCTGGTAAGCTTCGTCTGGACTCCTACGGCAGTCGGACTTCGCCCCTAACTTTAATTGCAGGAAGACTCCGCCCGGACCCCTACGGGAGCCGGGCCTCGTCCCCGACTCCGGCAGCAGACAGACCTCGTCTGGACTCCTACGGGAGCCGGACTTCGTCCACAACTCCAACTGCAAGTAGACTCCACTCGGACTCCTACGGGAGCCGGGCTCCGTCCCCAACTTCAACTTCTGGTAAGCTTCATCTGGTCTTTTACGGGAGCCGACTTCGCCCCTGACTTTAATTGCAGGAAGATGCCGCCCGGACCCCCACGGGAGTCGGGCCTCGTCCCCGACTCCGGCTGCAGACAGACCTCGTCCAAACTCCTACGGGAGCCGGACTCCGCCCACAACTCAAACTACAAGTAGACTCTGCCCGGACTCCTACGGGAGCCGGGCTACGTCCCCAACTTCAACTGCTGGTAAGCTTCATCCGGACTCCTACGAAAGCCGGACTTTGCCCCTGACTTTAATTGCAGGAAGACTTTGCCCGGACCCCTACGGGAGCCGGGCCTTGTCCCCGACTCTGACTGTAGACAGACCTCATCCGGACTCCTACGGGAGCCGGACTCCGCCCACAACTCCAACTGCAAGTAGACTCCGCCCGGACTCCTACGGGAGCCGGGCTCCATCCCCAACTTCAACTACTGGTAAGCTTCGTCCGGACTCCTACGGGAGTCGGACTTCGCCCCTGACTTTAATTGCAGGAAGACTCCGCCCGGACCCCTACGGGAGTCGGGCCTCGTCCCCGACTCCGGCTACAGACAGACCTCATCCGGACTCTACGGGAGCCGGACTCCGCCCATAACTCCAACTACAAGTAGACTCCGCCCGGACTCCTACGGGAGCCGGGCTCCGTCCCCAACTTCAGCTGCTGGTAAGCTTCGTCCAGACTCTTACGGGAGCCGGACTTCGCCCCTGACTTTAATTGCAGGAAGACTCCGTCCGGACCCTTACGGGAGCCGGGCCTCATCTCCGACTCCGGCTGCAGACAGACCTCGTTCGGACTCCTACGGGAGCCAGACTCCGCCCACAACTCCAACTGCAAGTAGACTCCGCCCAGACTGCTGCAGGAGCCGAGCTCCGTCCCCAACTTCAACTGCTGGAAAGCTTCGTCCGGACTCCTATGGGAGCAAGACTTCGCCCCTGACTTTAATTGCAGGAAGACTCCGCCCGGACCCCTATGGAGTCGGGCCTCATCCCCGACTCCGGCTGCAGATAGACCTCATCCGGACTCCTACGGGAGATGGACTCTACCCACAACTCCAACTGCAAGTAGACTCCGCCCGGACTCCTACGGGAGCCGGGCTCCGTCCCTAACTTCAACTGCTGGTAAGCTTCGTCCGGACTCCTACGGGAGCCAGACTTCGCCCCTGACTTTAGTTACAGGAAGACTCCGCCCGGACCCTTATGGGAGCCGGGCCTCATCCCCGACTCCGGCTGCAGACAGACCTCATCCGGACTCCTATGAGAGCCGGACTCCGCCCATAACTCCAACTGCAAGGAGACTCCGCCCGGACTCCTACGAGAGCCGAGCTCCGTCCCCAACTTCAACTGCTGGTAAGCTTCGTCCGGACTTCTACGGGGCCAGACTTCGCCCCTGACTTTAATTGCAGGAAGACTCCGCCCGGACCCCTACGGGAGCCAGGCCTCGTCTCCGACTCCAGCTGCAGACAGACCTCGTCCGGACTCCTACGAGAGCCGGACTCCGCCCACAACTCCAACTGCAAGTAGTCTCCGCCCAGACTCCTATGGGAGCCGGGCTCCGTCCCCAACTTCAACTGCTGGTAAGCTTCGTCCGGACTCCTTCGGGAGCCAGACTTCGCCCCTGACTATAATTGCAGGAAGACTCCGCCCGGACCCCTACGGGAGTCGGGCCTCATCCCCAACTCTGACTGCAGACAGACTTCGTCCGGACTCCTTCGGGAGCCGGACTCCACCCATAACTCCAACTGCAAGAAGACTCCGCCCGAACTCCTACGGGAGCCGGGCTCCGTCCCCAACTTCAATTGCTGGTAAGCTTCGTCCGGACTCCTATGGGAGCCGGACTTCGCCCCTGACTTTAATCGCAGGAAGACTCTGCCCAGACCCCTACGGGAGCCGGACTCTGAGCTTTTCTCGGACGGATGGCTAACTATCTCTCTCCGCCAGACACTCCAGTCGGACTTCTGCTGGTAGACCTTCACTCCCTGGCGCACCGCAGTAACGACCGTGATTCTGCTCCACTCCCTGCGGCAGATTCCACGCGGCTCCATCACTCCACGATTCTGCTCCACTCCCTACGGCAGATTCCATGCGGCTCCATCACTCCACGACTCTGCTCCACCTCCTGTGACGGATTCCATGCGGTTCCATCACTCCCTGGCAGGCCATAATAATGGCCACGGTCTTGCTCCACTTCCTGCGATGGATACCGCACGATTCTTCCATTCTCTTGCAAGTCACGACAATGGACACCGCTCCGCTCCTCATGGCAGACTCCACGTGGCACACCCCGGTGATAGCCACGGGTCCACTCCACTACTCTTCGCAACAAACTTCTCCTGACTATGGGCGGCCCACTGCCAGATGGTTACAGGCATCGCTATCAGTTTGTTGCCCCCTCTGCCTATAAAAGGGGGAACCCCAGATATGTTATTCTATAAGCTCTCATTTTTACCTAGAAACTCTGCTAAAATTTTTGTTCGAGCACTCCATTCTCGATGAGGCAGAGAACTGACTTGAGCGTCGGAGGGTCTTGCCGGAGTAATCCCACCTCTAGTTTAGACTTCTTTTGTAGGTCCCGGCGGCGACCGCGACTCTAGCTTCTCCGGCGTAAGCGGATTTTTGCACCAACAAGCTAGATAGCCCAGTAAGTAACAATTATCTCAACTAGATATTTCAGATATTATATAATTTTCAAGAACAATGCTGCAAATAAATATAAAAGTATATTTCATACTGATTTTATACAAACCCAATCTTTTCAAATATTCACATATAATATAATCATAAATCCGATTCGATTCAAAGCACTCATAACTCAACTGCCTCGACTATGACCAACATTTAACCTCCATTGGCGGGGTCCACTGAATACCAGTGCACAACCCCCACTGGCAGAGTCCACAACACCAGCGCACAAACCCCACTGGTAGGGTCCACTAAATACCAGTGCACAACCTCCACTGGCAGGGTCCACTGAGTACCAACGCATAATCCCTATTGGTGGGACCCACTGAAACATAGTTAGGCTGAGAGCATAAATCCGATCTTATCAAAATACTTTTGTATCATAATATATCATAATTTTTCACTGAACATGTGCATAATCGACGTACCATAATATTTCAAAAGTACTTTTCTTTCAAAATATAATTTAATAAATCATGCATAATTTTAGAGAATAATTATTTATTTTTAGAATAAATATGAAATATCTCGAGAAGATGATTCATTACTTACGTTTCACGGAGCACTGAATGAATAGATCGACTAACTTCTAAGAGATTCTTCAGTGCCTATTATCCAAAATTATATTTTTACATTAATTTTAATTCAAAATTAAATCTAAACAAATCTCAAATCAAAATCTCACTTATAATCAGGCTCTTCCCTAAACTCGATCAAAATTATCAAAATGAAGCCTTTCACTATGCTAATCCTCGAAGAATAACTTTGGAGAGAGAAATCCATCAAGAGAGAGAAATAATCTAAAGAGAGAAAATTTTAGAGAGAAAAAGTAGAGAGAGAAAGTAAGGGTTCAGACTGAAAGAAGAGAGAGAAACTCTCTCTCATTTTTTTATTATTTATTTATTTATTTATTTATTTATATATATATATTTTTTCTTTTCTTTTCTTTTTCTCTTTTTCTTCTTTTTCTTCTTTTTCTTCTTTTTCCCTCGGGCTCCTTCCAGGCCGAAACAGGGGATTGGCGGGTCCCCTCCTTTGTCAGGCCGTTCAGGCCACTGCCGTCACAGCGGAGGCCGACGGCAGAGGAGGCCACTCTCCTGGGTTCGGAGAGGCAAGGCTGGCAGTCAGTTGTGATCGCCGGCACCGAAAAATCCAAGGAAAGAGGAGGCCAAAATAGGGGTCTCTTTTCTGACCAAGAATCGGAGACACCCATCATCGACAGTCGTGCACAAGGGCACGGGAAGAAGGGGAAGGAAGAGAGGAAGGGAAGGAAGGCTTACTTCGGCCTCTGGTGACCTCGTCGGTGAGCAATCACGGTGAGAATGAAGCAAGGATCCACGGCTCTAATTCAAAAAAATTAGAGAGGAAGAGAGGGAAAGAAGACTGATGATCGGCTTCTAAGGAAGGGGAGGGTCTTTTTATAGAGAGCCCTAGGACTCCTGGTGGTCCTAAGACTCCGATCTCCGAGATTTGATCGGAGAAGAAGACTCCTACCGGGAGTCTTCTTCCCGATCTCCTGTTCTTCCTCTTTTTTTTTTTTTGGGGCTTGGTTCTTTTAATTTGGGCTTGGGCTTGGGCTATAACACACCTGGTCTGGGAGATCGTGGATCGAGGTGACGTCGACCTTCAGAAGATCGACGGAAAGGAGAACCTGGCGACCCCTTCATTAAAGCCCTGGCGATAAAGGAGTTCGACAATCATAAGTCGAAGATGGATATTAGATACTGTGCTGAGTGGCTTTAGGACAAGTGGTAGTTATTGAGAAATGTGTCTCAAAAAGCCAATCGTCAAGCTATTGACGGTTGAGCAACCAAGTATTGTAATTGATTTGTTAATAAATAAAATATATTTGGCATTTTCATCATAAGCTTTCATCTTCAAATGAACTCCGTTGTTATGATGAAGTACTTAGGACTATTTAGATTTGATAAAGAGAGGATTTATCGATTAGTCCTTAAAACAGTTCACGACCAAATGATAGGCTGTTAATAAGGACGACAGCTTCTATCGAGCATAGGTCGCTGTAGGCCATATGGGTTGGTTGTCCTCTTAACCAAAGAGTGTGGAGATACTGGTATGGCATACAGATAAGATGTACTGGTACATCATCATTGAATGTGACCAACTCCAGAGTATTCTGCTGTCGAGAATATCTCTGATGGGATATAGATATAAGTGTCCCTTAGACTCGAGATCACCTCAGTGACTTGCAAGCAACTCACTGTGCTTTGATACTGGACTAACTGAATTTTTAATTCAGGGACGAAAGGCTTCTGGGTACGGTCAAGTACTTGCGAAGTCAGAGTGTGATCGAGATGGGATTGACCACTCCAAGAGTTGGAGAAGAATGAGTCGCTGTATTTCAATTTAGCAAAACCTTGACCAGGGTAATCCATCAGATAGATTTGATATTTTGAAATACAATGTGGACAACCTGATCAGAGTTGATAGTTGAACTCTGGGGTGTCCTATGATCATTTTGGTCAAGGGGATGAATTATATGAAAACTATATCCGCATGGGTTCTAAGGATGTTGTTCTACACATTCGACCTATCCGATCATCGGGTACCATTGCTAGATAGTCACTTCGATTGGTACAGAAATTTATTTCTGTGCTACCAGCTTAGGTTCGGACCTATGAGGTTACATACATTAGATTTCATGATCCGATCGAATGTTTGATCAACGATTAAGAATCGTTCTAGGGTTAAATGATCAATACGATTGACATTTAACCCAGTGCAAGTATTGCAGGAGGATCGATTAGCAATTCAATTGCTAATTGGCTTAATTTGATTAAGCTAATGGGCTAAGATTAAGTCTAATTAAATATAATTTAATTAGATTTGGTTTGGGCTTGATTGGATCAAGTCCAATTGGTTTATTGGATAAGCCAAGTGCAAGGAAAAACTAGTCCTAGTTCAACTAGGACTTGGGTCAATCTAATTTCTAATTTGATTAGAAAATTAAATCAGATTTAAATATAATTTAATCTGATTAAATTAGATTCTTAATTGGATTAAGACCTATTTTAATTAGGTTGATCTAATTTTAGTTTGATTTGGTTTGAGAAACTAAATTAAAACAAGTCATAAGATAGAATCCTAGTAAGACTAGGATTCCACCTTGTGCCACATAAGCCTTCCCCATGCCCTCTCTCTCATTCAATGCCAATCTCCTCTTATTTTGTGTGAAAAAATCCCTCTCCCAAGTCTCTCCCACGTTCACAAAAGGTTTCCTCTCTTCTTTCTTACATGGAAGGTGGTTTGGATCAAATCAAAGAGGAATAAGTTTGGATTTCGAATTCTATGAGATAGAGTTTTAGAAATCCAAAACTCTTTCAATTTTGCACCGAATTTATCCAAATTTTTTTTTGGAATTTTTATGGCTTTTGGGTACACATAATTCACCCTTTTCTGATAATCCATACACGAAAATAAGGAGAAGGTGTTCAAGAGTTGGGCGCCCCTTATCTTGCCTTGTTTGGATAAGCCTTGACTAGGTATTTGACCTAGATAAGGACTCTATCATATATCTCTGTATAAAATGAGTTTCTTTATGAAATTTTTGAAGAAGATAGAAATTTGAGAGTCCTTTGTGTCATCCAAAAATCAGAGAGAAAGACCTTTGGGTCGTGGAGATATAATAGGCACAAGATAGGATGTCTAGAGAGAGAAACGAGAAGAAGAAGAGGGTCTTCTTCTAGGGTTATTTGTTTTCATATCTTTCCTCCCTCCATCTTGAGTTTCCTGAGAGCGTCTCAGATTTGAAACTCCTCCTCCTACTTTCCATCTTTAGAAGAGTCCAAATCAAGAAGAAGGAGGCACCTGATCAACCATCAAAGAAGGATCAGTGCAGTACTAGCATACTGTGCTGATTTTCTGAAGCAGGACTTCTGATCGAGATTCTTGGGCTCGTGTGGATGACTCCTCGAGGCCGAACGCGTGTGCGGCTTGCAACATCATCTTCAAGCCCGGATCAGCGAGGTTAGAATGTCTAACTTGCAAGGTAATAGATCTGATCTATTGTTTAATACATACATTAGATGTAGTATAGAAACATGTTGATATGATCAACATGTAGTTCATGCTGTATATATATATTTTAATTTCTAATTTAATGCTATATAATAATCATGTAATAGGATCTTAGATCTAGGGATTCTCTGATTTTAAAAAATAAATTTTGATTTATTTTAGTCTTCCACTGTATGATCTTAAAAAAGATTCAAGATCTAACCCTAAAATCCTAGATCTGATTCCTTCATAAGAATTGTTCTAGGGTTAAACGATCAATACGATTGACATTTAACCTAGTGCAAGTATTGCAGAAGGATCGATTAGCAATTCGATTGCTAATTGGATTAATTTGATTAAGCCAATGGGTTGAGATCTAATCTAATTGAATATGATTTAATTAGATTTAGTTTAGACTTGATTGGATCAAGTCCAATTGGTTTATTGGATAAGCCAAGTGCAAGAAAAAACTAGTCCTAGTCCAATTAAGACTTGGGTCAACCTAATTTCTAATTTGATTAAAAAATTAAATCAGATTTAAATTTAATTTAATCTGAATAAATTAGGTTCTTAATTAGGTTAAGATATATTTTAATTAGATTGATTTAGTTTTGGTTGGATTTGGTTTGAGAAACCAAATTTGAACAAGTCATAGATTGAATCCTAGTAAGACTAGGATTCCACCTTGCGCCACCTTAGCCCCCCACGCCCACTCTCTCTTATTTTGTATGACAAAATCTTCTCTCCCAGACCTTCACACATGCTCAAAGCTTTTCACTCTTTCTCTCTTACATAAAATGTGGTTGTGGACCAAGTCAAAGTAGGAATTAGTTTGGATTTCAAATTCTATGAGATAGAATTTTAAGAAATCAAAACTCTTTCCTTATGGCACTGATTTTATCCAAATTTTTTTTAGAACTTTCATGGGTTTTATGGCACATATTTTGTACCTTTTGTTGATGGTCCATGGTAGAAAAAGAAGGAGGGGGCACCCATGAGTTGGGCACCCTTTGTCTAGCCCTGTTTGGATTTTCCTTGACTAGGTATTTGACCTAGACAAAGATTCTTCATATCTCTTTATTTAAGATAAATTTTTTCTTAAAATTTTTATGGATTATAGAGCATTGAGAGACCTTTGGGGCATGTGAAAATTAAGGAGAAAGAGTGCTGGGGCATGGAGATATAATAGACACAAAACTAAGTATTTGGGTTAGAGCAAAGAGAAGAAGAAGAGGGTCTTCTTCTAGGGTTACTGAGTTCACCTCTTTCCTTCCTCCATCTGTGAGTTTTCTGAGAGTATCTCACATCTAAAACATCTTCTCCTACTTCTCATCTTTAGAAGAGTCTAAATCAAGAAGAAAGAGGTATCTGATCGACCATCGAAGAAGGATCAGCATAGTACTAGCATACTATACTAATTTCCTGGACTAGGACTTCTGATCGTGATTCGTGGGTTCGTGTAGATGACTCCTAGAGGTCGGACATGTGTGCAGATCACAATATCATCCTCAAGCCTGGATCAGCAAAGTTAGAACATCTAACTTGCAAGGTAATTGATCTGATCTATTATATTTTACATACATTGATGTAGTATAGAAACATGTTGATATGATCAACATGTAGTTCTTGCTCTTTATATTTTAATTTTTAATTTAATACCATGAAATAATCATGTAATAGGATCTAAGATCTAGAGATTCTCTAATTTTATAAAATAAATTTTGATTTATTTTAGTCTTCTGCTGTCTGATCTTGAAAAAGTTTCAAGATCTAACCTTGAAACCCTAGATCTGGTTCCTTCAATTGGTATTAGAGCATAGGTTGCTTATTACATGATTATTTATACATGCTTAGATTATTTTTTAGATTAGATCTAATTTATAATCTGATTATTAAATCTAAAATTAAAATTTTTAGATCAATCACGAACTGTAGGTTGTCCTGCTGTAAGGTTTACCCCTTACAGTGCAAAGGTTGTCCTAGTTCGTGTAGATCTATCTTTAATCATAAATTTGTTAGATGTGATCTTGATTAAATTTATAATTTATTAAATTTAAAAAATATTTAAATCTAAAATAAAATCTCTTTGTTAATAATTTTTGTACAAAGAACCATCATATATTTGTCTGGATAATTTGCGTAGTTTAAAGTTGAAATTGTTTCAATTACATGAACCTGTTTAGATTAGATCTAAAGTAGTTTCATGCTTATTTCACTTGCATTTTGATTGTGAATCAAACATGCAACTTAGTTGGTAGAATCATGTTGCAAAAATATTTTACAAATATAAAAATTATTTTTAAAAAATCGAACCCCAATCCTCAGCCCAAAACTTAATTGAGAATTAAGAAGTTGTTTGATTAGGTTCTAGGATTGTGAATTGAAGAACCTAAGACACAAACCATAACATATTGGGTTAATGGGTTAGTGAAAATTAGGTCCATTAATTGGGTTAGATCTAAGTTTAGATTAAAGAAGGACTTAATTAGAGAATTGACTAAATCTAATCAATTGTTGTCTTAGATTAGATCAAGGATTCTCTAGATCAATTACAATAGTTGTAGTTGGTCAAGTCCATGTCTTTAATGAGAACCAAATAGACTTGATTCTTGGCTAAGTGGTCTAGCACGAACTATTAGATTGATCTAATCAAAACTAATTAAATCAGTTGGTATCTAAGGTAAACCAGATCGGTGGTTTTTAATTGGAAGCCCACTTACCTAGCCATTTCTGATGGTGTCTAAGGCAAGCTTTGGCAGACCATCCCATCGATCGAACTTACCTGGCCTCTTGGTGAAATTATGTTTTGATCAGATCACTTGACTATTCGAGCTGACCCATGTCAGCTAGGTAAATTAGTGTGACTGATTTTGGTGCTCCTAGACTAGCCCTTTTAATGGTCTCCCTTAAGCTGACTTGGTGAAGCCAGTGTGGGAAAAATTCAATGCAGGGGTAAAATGATAATTTTAAAACTTTTTCAAAATCACTATTTTTACAGTAGAAATTATTAATTAATTTAATTAATTAATAAGAATTTACCCTACACTAGAATCTAAATATGATATATAGCATGCATGTATTTAAATTTGAAATTCAAATTTGATCAGTAAACACTTTACTGTAATGTGTTCAGAATACAATACTTTTGTGCGGGTAGTAGATCACCGCAATCTGATCATCGTCGAAAGAGTCTAATCATTGTGATATAGCCACGCAGTGTGTCTGGCCTCTACGGATCATCCACACGAAGCTCCCGGTCTGATCGACTCCTCACGAGTGCTAGCTCGTTGTAGAGTCCGTTCGACGGTCGATGCTGATCGAACTTCTTCGATCGATGTCTGTCGATTCTTTGGATGCTCTGGATTGTTAGCAGATGTGTTTGAGAGGATTTTGAAGATCTTCCTAAAATTTGGTGGGCTCACGACACTCGTAGCTCACCTTCCCACTTCCCGAACTCCAGGCTAAAACCCTGAAGAACTCACTGAAACCCTGCGCATATTTTTTCTTTCTTTTCTTTCTTTTTCTCTCGGAAGGATATAGACCTTCACCTTGTACACAAGGATACCTCACGCCCAGATTTTCTCTCCAAAATTTTTCTTGCACGTGCCCCACTCTTCTCCTCCTTTTAAAATAATGTCAAACGTCTTATCCACGTGAGAGGATAAAGATGAGTAATTGCACATTTGAATTCAAATCAAATTTTGAATTCAAATGAAAACCAATTTATCCCTATCCACTAAAGACATGAGAAGAGGAAGGTGTAGCTTAATTTATGCATGAGAGATTTCATGAGAAACATTTTCTCTTGTAATAAATGGGGCGCTAAAAGAGGATAAGGTCAAGGCGCTAAGATTGGTTGCTCATTCAAATTCAAACTTTGTTTTGAATTTGAATGGCCAACCAATCATCCTTATCCACTCATTTGGCACATTAAAGTAGGGCATGAGGAGGGCTTTGCATGAGAAAAAATTCATGATAACTTCCTTCTCGTGAATTCAAATGGGTGTAGTGGAAGTGAGGTGGCGCAGGGAGAATGGGTTAAGGTGGTTTCATTATTTAAACCAACCTAATTGAACCAAATAAGTTTGGCCCAATTAGACTAATTTAAATCAAACTTAATTAGGCTTAATTAGGCTCAATAAAATCTTAATCAAATCAGAAATTGATTAAGCCCAATCCCTGATCAAATCAGGGACCAAACCATCTCGACGATTAGGTCAACTCTTAACCTAATTGGGTCAAACCCAACTGAATCCAATTCAATTGGACTTGATCCAAAAATAATTACTTAATCAAATTGAGTTAATTAGCGATCAAATCACTAATTAAACCTCTCATAAATATTGAGTCCAAATTCGATGGGTAATCGGGCATTAGAATTCATCGATATGTAACCCTGATCGAAGAGTCCTAAACCAGTGGGACTCTTGACCCCGGTACCCAAAATGTATGGAATTCATGATCAGAGAATCCTGATTCTCGATCATAAAATTTCAAATATGAAGGACTCTTCATCAGCTATCAGATCAGATAGGAACCTCTAATGTGTGTGACCCCACAGGTTCGAACCTAAGCCGGTAGCACAGGAACCAATTCCTGTACTAATCGAAGTGACCATCTAGCAATGGTACCCGATGATCGGATAGGTCAAATGGTCGCAATCGCAATACTCAGAACCTACGTGAATATGGTTACTGTAATTCATCCTTTTGACCTCTGTGTTTAGGACGACACAGGGTTAAACTGTCAACCCTGATTAGATCATCTGAATCGTGCTCAACTCAAACAATCCTGTGACTCCTCACAAAGACTACCTTGGCCAAGGTTTTGCTAAATTGAAATATGACTGTACATAGCTCCTAAACTAGAGTGGTCAATCCCATCTTGATACATGCACCGACAAGTCAAGTACTTGACTACACCCAGCAGCCTTCTGTCACTGAATTAGAAATTCAGGTAGTCCAGTGCCTAAGTGCAGTGAGTTGCTTGCAAGTCACCGTGGCGGTCTCAGGTCGGAGGGATATTTATACCCATATTCCATCGGAGCAAATCTTGACAGCAGAAATAGCTCCAGAGTCGATCACATTTAGTGTAGATGTACCCTTACATCTCACCTGTATGCCATACCAGTGTCTCCACACTCATTGGTTAAGAGGACAACCAACCTATATGGCACACAATGACCTATGCTTGATAAATGTTGTCATCCTTGGTAACAACATATCATTTAGTCGCGAATAGATTTAAAGACTAAACGATAAATCCTCCTTTGTCGAGTCTAAATATTCCTAAGGACTTCACCACAACATAGGAGTTCATTAAAAGATGAAACATTTTGTGATGAAAAATATCAAAATAATTTTTATTAATTCATAATTTATGTACATATATAAAAATGAGCACAACCATCAACAGACTGACGATTGGCTTTGGAACACTATTCCCAACAATCTCCCACTTGGCCTAAAGCCAATCGGTGCAGTATCTAATACCCATCTACGACTTGTAGTCATCGAACTCCTTCACCGTAATGGCTTTAGTGAATGGGTTGGCTAGATTCTTCTTTCTGTCGATCTTCTGAAGGTCGACGTCACCTCGATCCATAATTTTCTGGATGAGATGGTAGCGACGCAAAATATGCTTTGTCCACTGGTGTGCCTTGGGTTCCTTCGCCTGAGCAATGGCTCCAGAGCTGTCACAGTAGAGCAGAACTAGACCAACAAGGGAGGGTGCTACTCTGAGCTCAGTGATGAATTTTCTCAGCCACACCGCTTCTTTGGCAGCATCTGATGCAGCGACATACTCCACCTCGCAAACCGAATCAGCCACTGTGTGTTGCTTGGAACTCTTCCAGCAGATAGCCCCACCATTAAGGGTAAAAATAAATCCCGACACACTTTTGCTGTCATCGTGATCAGACTGAAAACTAGAGTCTGTAAACCCTATAAGTCTCAAGTTCGATTCACCATAAACAAGCCACTGGTCCTTAGTATTTCTTAAATACTTCAGGATGGTTTTAACAACCTTCCAGTGATTCTTCCCTGGATCAGATTGGTATCTACTCACTACCCCTAGTGAGTATGCCACATCTGGTCGTGTACATGTCATGACGTACATGATAGATCCCACTATCGAAGCATATGGAATCCTACCCATACGCTCTCTCTCTTGAGGTGTTGTCGGACAATCCCTCTTTAAGAGAGAAATTCCATGGCCTATCGGTAGATAGCCTTTCTTGGAATTCTCCATGCTGAACCTCTTCAGCATAGTATCTATGTACGTAGACTATGATAAATCAAGCAACCTTTTAGATCTATCCCTATAGATCCTCATCCCTAGGATGTAGGAAGCTTCTCCCAAATCTTTCATGGAGAACTGTGACGACAGCCAAATCTTTATTTTCTGTAATGCAGGGACATCATTCCCGATTAAGAGAATATCATCCACATACAATACAAGAAATATCACTACTAGACCATTAGCCCACTTATAAATGCAGGGCTCTTCTCCGTTCTTAATGAAGCCATACGTCTTGATCTTCCTATCAAAATGTATGTTCCAACTTTGGGATGTCTGCTTAAGTCCATAAATGGACCTCTGTAGTCTGCACACCTTAGACTCATCAGTGGATGTGAATCCTTCAGATTGTATCATATACACCTCTTCATCCAGCTCTCCGTTTAGGAAAGCTGTCTTCACATCCATCTATCAGATTTCATAGTCCAGATGGGCAGCTATCGCAAGCATAATCTGAATGGATTTGAGCATTGCCACAGGAGCAAATGTCTCGTCATAGTCTATACCATAACGTTGACGATATCTCTTGGCAACCAGACGGACTTTATAGGTTTTCACCTTTCCATCTGCGCCCCTCTTCTTCTTGAAGATCCACTTACACCCTATGGGTTTTACTCCTTTGGGTGGGTCAACCAATGTCCACACATCGTTGACCTTTATGGACTCCATTTCAGATTTCATGGCCTCTAGCCATTTCTCAGAGTCGGTCTCTGCATTGCATCCATGTAGGTGATCGGATCCTCATCATTTTCATCAAGTTCGATAGGATCATCATCCCAGACCAAAAAATTGTAGTATCTGTCCGGTTGACATGGTACTCTACCAGATCGCTTTAAGGGTGCTTGAACAATGGGCTCCGGATCTGATCTAATCAAATCCAGTTTAGGTTCAGCAGCTTGTGTCAGATTTTCCACCTGTCGAATTTCGTCAAGTTCGACCTTAGAGGCAACAGTCCCTTCACCAAGGAACTTCCTTCCAAAAAGATTGCCTCAAGGATGACAAATACTTTTTGCTCATCAGCTAGGTAGAAGTAATACCCTTTGGTCTCTTTTGGGTACCCTATAAAATTACACTTGTCAGACCTAGGTCCTAGCTTGTCCGTAATTAAACATTTAACATAAGCTGGACACCCCCAAACCCTAAGGTGCGAGAGTACTGGCTTACATCCTATCCATATCTGATATGGCATTTTGGTTATAGACTTACTCAAAACTTTATTTAGAAGGTAACAAGCCGATTCGAGCGCATATCCCCAGAGAAAGATCGGCAGACCAGCAAACCCCATCATGGATCGAACCATGTCCAACAAGGTCCGATTCCTCCTTTCATATACACCATTATGCTGTGGTGTTTCAGGAGGAGTCCATTGAGAGAGAATCCCATTCTCCCCAAGATATGTAAGAAACTCATTGGAAAGGTATTCATCTCCTTGATCAGATCGAAGAGTTTTAATACACTTCCCAGTTTGTTTTTCTACCTCATTTCGGAATAGTTTGAACATTTCAAATGACTCCGACTTATGCTTCATTAAATAGACATACCCATACATCGATAGGTCGTCTATGAAGGTTATGAAGTAGAAATATCCATCTCTTGCACTTGAGCTCATGGGTCCACATACATTAGAATGTACCAGACCCAAAAGTTCACTGGCTCGCTCACCTTTTTCAGTAAAAGGTGACTTGGTCATTTTATCAAGAAGACAGGACTCACAGGTTGGAAGTGATTCACAATCACCTACTTCAAGAATTCCTTCTTGAGCCAACCTGTTTATCCTGTTCTTATTGGTATGACCTAGCCTACAGTGCCAAAGGTAGACTTCTGACACATTATCAATTCTAGGACGTTTACCAAAGGTTTGAACCACATTAACAAGTTGTGATAGAAAGTAAATTCCATTATAAAGTTGTCCAATAAATATTGTAACACCATTCAAAATGATATTGCAAACATTTTTTTTTATTAAAAATTGATAACCGTTCATGGCCAAAAGGCCTATAGAAATAATATTTAATAAAAAACTTAGACAATAGTGGCATTCACTCAGAATTACATATCGAGAATTGATTACAAGGTTTATGATTCTTAATGCTAGAACTAGAACTTTGCTTCTATCTCTAACATTTAGGAACCTCTCGCCTTCATCAAATCTCCTACTGACCTGCAGATCCTTCATCGAATTGCAAATATGATCAGGGCTTCCAGCATCCAATACCCAGGCAGTAGTATCACAAATGAAAAAATTATAAGGTGTTATCATATAAGTACCTTGCTTCTTCTTCGGCCTGTTCGGGTCTGGTGAGGCAATGTATAGAGGACAGTTCCTCTTTCAGTGCCCCTGCTTCTTGCAAAAGAAGCACTCCGCCTAGCTCTGGTCGGGCTTGTGCTTCTTTGTCTGACCCTGTGCAGACATCCCAGCATGCGGCTGCACCTTCTTATTCTTCTTCTTCTTGTTCTTCTTCCCTTTCTTAAAGGGTCGATGACCAGAAGAAGACCCTCCCACAACATTTACCGACTCCTAATAGAGCTGGTGGTCCTTCTCAAAGTTCTGCAGTAACCCCAACAAGCCGTGGTAGTTCACTACAGGCTTTGTCATTCGAAAATAAGTAAGGAAGGGAAGGTAGGACTTGGGCAGAGAATTAAGGATTGCATCCTTATCGAGCTGCTCATGCAGGGAAAAGCCCAGTTTACTTAGGCACTTAATCATTTCAATCATGTACAGTACATGATCAGTGACTGAAGCTCCATCCCTCATTCGAGCATTGAAAATGGCACAACTACTTTTGTGCCTTTCAACGTCGTCAGGCGTGCCAAAGGAGTTGTTCAACATGTGAAGCATCTCCTGTGGTTGGGCGTTCTCGAACCTGTGACTGAACTCATCATTCATTGCCGCCAGCATAATGCACCGAATGGTGGTGCAGTCGTTGAGCCACTTCTGGTAAGTATCTCAGACCACCCCTCTAGCGTTTGGGGCTGGCTCCTCAGGTGCCAGATCCGTTACCACATAAAGGATACGCTCATGCTCAAGGATGATTTTTAATTTTTGATACCAGCTATCGAAATTAGGTCCCATGAGCTTGTCATTATCTAATAATGACCGGAGCGACAGGGTAGTGGCCATAGCTGCATAAAGGAAAACCAGACCTATATTAGTACATAAATTATTAATACTAAAGACTTGGACTTTAGTCTAAAGTTTCTCCTAGTATTTTTACGAATTGGTAGCCTCAACCTCCAATTCGAGGAATTACTTTAATTCTTTAGTGGGTACTAGAATCCACATAGACTACACACGAGCCCAACTTTGGTTGGTCAATCCATGTGCATCTATAGGTAGGTTCATAACCAGTTGTTTCTCTAAACAACTTCTTTTATTAATTTTGCCCCAAAACCTAATCAGTAGGCTTTGGCCTCCACTGAAAAAATCTGATTAGGTCCAACCATTAACATGATTTGATTTGGTGAATCAGACCAATAAATGATCAAGCCCGACTTTGGTCAGCCAACCTAACCACCATCAAAAAGACTCAAACCAAATTATCATATTATGAATGATAATTTCATTAGTCAATAAGCACCAGGCCTTTGGTCCTCCAATGATTATTAAACTAATAGAGTCATTATCACTCACTTAATGGGAGGCTATGACTTAGTTATCAATATAACTTAGTCATTTTTAGGACCTAATAATTTTGAGGATTTTATTAAAGAATAGATGAGAAGATAAATTACCAGCCAATTTCAATCCTCCCACTGACTTCACCAAGTCAGATTAAAAAGGGTTTAATTAAAGCTGGCATTAGGAGCACCTAATTTAGTCAAACTGATTTATCTAATGATATGGGTGAGCCCTAATCACCAAGTGATCTAATCAAAACCTAATTCACCAGGTTGGCCAGGTAAGTGAGATCAGTGGTGGGGATAAGCCATTAACTCATCAGAGATCGAATCACTGCGAGTAGCTCCCGCTTAAAAATCACTAGTCAAACTGCCAAACTTACCTTAGACACCAACCGGTTCATTAGTTTTAATTTGATCAACTTAGTAAATAGGGTTCCACCATGTAGCCATGAATTAAGTCCATCATGGTCTAGTTAAAGACATGGACCCATTCAACTACAACTATTGGAGTTGAGTCTAGAGTATCCTTGACCTAATCTAATTTAACTTTTGATTAGATTTGATCAATTAGTCTAATTTAGTCTATTTATTTAAGCTAACCTTAGGTCTAACCCAATTATGGACCTAATCCATCTAACCCATTGACTCACAAGTTTATGCAATTATCTTAGGTCTTAATTCACAATTCTAGACCTACTAGACAACACTTAATTCTCTTAATTAAGTATTTGGGCTGATGGGTTAGGGTTTGGTATTTCAAAAATAATTTTTAAATTTGAAAGGTTTTATTTTTTGTTCACCAAATATGTTGATTCATTACATAAATATATCAGCACATTTCATAAATAGCAATCATATTGCTAATTACATAACAGAAAATAACTCAATCAAAATAAATCATGAATATTCCTTTCGCTACTTCATCTACATGGGATATAATCGCATCGGCACCCTTATCGCCATAGGAGAACCCATCGAATGGGAAGAGAGGGCCTTTAAACCCTACTTTCTCCTATGATCGGACGGCCATGGCAACCAACCCAATTCGATTACTTGCTACTTGGATCAAGTATATCTAAATATACCAATTTCAAAATTTAAATTTTAAATTTTAAATTTCAAATTTTAAATTTTGAATTTCAAATTTCAAACAAATTTCAAATTTCAAATTTCAAAATTTTGAATTTCAAATTTTGAATTTCAAAATTTAAATTTTAAATTTTGAATTTCAAATTTGAAATTTCTATCAAATTTCAAATTTTGAATTTCAAATTTTTAAATTTTGAATTTCGAATTTTAAATTTCAAATTTTGAATTTTGAATTTTGAATTTAAATTTTTGAATTTTGAATTTCGAACAACTTTCAAAATTCAAATTTTAAATTTTGAATTTTAAATTTAAATTTAAACTTTTAGATTATAACTTAATCTACGCATGCAAATATATATGTCATATCTAAGAACCCACTCTGATATCATTTGTGGGAAAAATTCTGTTGGGAATAGTGTCCCAAAGCCAATCATCATCCTGTTGATGGTTGTGCTCATTTTTTGTATATGTACATGAATTATGAATTAATAAAAATTATTTTGATATTTTTCATCACAAAATATTTCATCTTCTAATGAACTCCTATGTTGTGGTGAAGTCCTTAGGACTATTTAGACTTGACAAAGAAAGATTTATCGTTTAGTCCTTAAATCTGTTCGCGACAAAATGATACGTTGTTACCAAGGATGACAACGTTTATCAAGCATAGGTCATTGTGTGCCATATAGGTTGGTTGTCCTCTTAACCAATGAGTGTGGAGACACTGGTATGGCATACAGGTGAGATGTAAGGGTACATTTGCACTGAACGTGACCAACTCCGGAACTATTTCTGCTGTCAAGATTTGCTCCGATGGAATATGGGTATAAATATCCCTCCGACCTGAGACCGCCACGGTGACTTACAAGCAACTCACTGTACTTAGGCACTGGACTATCTGAATTTCTAATTCAGTGATGGAAGGCTGCTGGGTGTAGTCAAGTACTTGACTTGTCGGTGCGTGTGTCAACATGGGATTGACCACTCCAGTTTAGGAGCTGTGTACAGTCGTGTTTCAATTTAGCAAAACCTTGGCCAGGGTAGTCCTTATGAGAAGTCACAGGACTATTTGAGTTGAGCATGATTCGGATGATCTGATCAGGGTTGACAGTTTAATCCTGAGTCATCCTAAACACAGGGGTCAAAATAATGAATTATACAATAACCATATTCATGTAGGTTCTGAGTGTTGCGATTGCGACTCTTCGACCTATCCAGATGTCGGGTACCATTGCTAGATGGTCACTTCGATTAGTACTGGAATTGGTTCCTGTGCTATCGCTTAGGTTCGAACCTGCAGTGTCACACACATTAGAAGTTCCAATCTGATCTGATGGCTGGTGTAGAATCCTACATGTTTGGGACTCAGTGATCGAGAATCAAGATTCTCTGATCATGAGTTCCACACATTATGGGTACTATTGGAGCATGATCCTAGCTCCTTCCATGGACCTTTGCTGTAGCGGAACCAGCAACGAACAAATCTAGAGACTTCTGGACACGATCCAAGGCCCTTGATGAAATCAGCCTGGTTGCTGTCTTCTTCATCAGCCTTTCGTTCCAGATGAAGAACACCTCTGAAATCACCTCTAAAAAATCCAAGATCTAGTACCCAACCAGATCAGACCTGGACCGAGGTCTTCCAATTTGTAGATCTCAAATCAGGGCATTCTAGATAGGGAAGAAGGAAGATGGAAATAGACCTTGCAGATCTATCCTGCTGCAGCCTTTCTTGTAGATCTGTTGATGGAGATCTCACCCGTGCCTCAAACGACCTCAGATCAACTCCAGATCTGAGAGGAACTTATACCAACCTCTTCTTAAGAGATTCTAGATCCTAGACCTGATGCTTGGGTGGCTGCAAGAGGGGGAGAGCAGATCTGGTTGGCGGCACACAAGGGGAAGGGGCTAGCACCTCCCTTCTTTTGTTTCCTTTTTGGGACCTGGCGGCAAGAAACCCTAGGGTTTCTTGCTCCTGGGGCATGGAGAATGGCTGGAGAGAGAGGGAGAAGAGAGAGAGATACTTTGGAGAAAGAGTTGTCTATTACTTGGCTTAATCAAACCTATACAAGTATATGATATATAAACACCGAGTCAAGTGACCCAAACCCAAAACTCCCTTGACCAACTCTATGGGAGATTAGGTTAACCCAAGCCCATGTACACCTATGACTCGACCTAATCTCACATAACCTGGGCCCAGACCTGACCCATAAAGAGTTGGTCCCTTGAGGCCCACATAACCAAGACCTCAAGAACCCGAAAGGCCCACAGCCTTTCAACCTAGGGCCCAACTAGCCCTAGAGCCTCCATGAAGCCCTCATGAATGACGGACCTTGGCCTTAGCCTTGGTCCCCTGGGCCTTGGGCACACCACCTAGATCACAACAGGTACCGGGGTTAAGAGTCCCACTGGTTGGGACTTTTCGATCAGGGTTACATATCGATGAATTCTGATGTCCGATTGCCCATCGGATTTGGACTCAGTATTTATGAGAGGTTTAATTAGTGATTTGATCGCTAATTAACTCAATTTAATTGAGTATTTTTTTTTGGATCAAGTCCAATTGAATTGGATTCAGTTGGGTTTGATCCGATTAGGTTAAGAGTTGACCTAATCATCGAGATGGTTTGGTCCCTAATTTGATCAGGGGTTGGGCTTAGTCAGTTTCTGATTTGATTAGGATTTTATTGAGCCTAATTAAGCCTAATTTAGTTGGGTTTAAATTAGTCTAATTGGCCATAACTTATTTGGTTCAATTAGGTTGGTTTAAATAATTAAACCACCTTGACCCAATCTCCATGCACCACCTCACTTCCATTGCACCCATTTGAATTCATGAGAAGGAACTTCTCATGAATTATTTCTTCATGCCAAGCCCTCTCCACACTCCACTTTAATGTGCCAAATGAATGGATTAGGATGATTGGTTGGCCATTCAAATTCAAAATAAAGTTTGAATTTGAATGGGCAATCAATCTTTGCACCTTATCCCTTTTTTTACGCCCCATTTATTACATGAGAAAAGATTTCTCATGAAATCACTCCATGCATTATTTAAGCCATGCCTCACACCTTTAGTGTATAAGGGATGGGTTGGTGTCCATTTGAATTCAAAATTTGATTTGAATTCAAATGTGCAATTACTCATCTTTATCCTTTCTTTTGGATAAGACTTTTGACGTTGTTATAAAAGGAGGAGAAGAGTGGGGCGTGCAAGAAGAAGATTTTTGGAAAAAAATTCTAGGGTGTGAGAAGTCTTGCGCGTGAGAAGGAAGTCCATATCCTTTCAAGAGAAAAAGAAAGAAAAGAATGAAAAATGGGTGCAAGGTTTTCGGTGAGTTCCTTAGAGTTTTAGCCTGGGGTTCGGGAAGTGAGAAAGTGAGCTATGAGTGTCATGAGCCCACAAAATCTCAGAGAGATCTTCAACATCCTCTCAAGCACATCTATTGATGATCCAGAGTATTCAAAGAATTGACAGATATCGATCGAAGGAGTTCGATCAGCATCTACCGTCAAAAGGGCTCTACAACGAGCTAGCACTCGTGAGGAGTCGATTAAATCGAAAACTTTATGTGGACGATCTGCAGAGGCCAGACACACTGTGTGGCTGCATCGTGATGATCAGACTCTCCTAACGGTGATCAGATTACGGTGATCTACTACCCGCACAAAGGTATTATGTTCTGAACACATTACAATAAAGTATTTATTGTTCCAATTCGAATTTCAAATTTAAATGCATGCATGCTATATATCATATTTAGATCCTAGTGTAGGATAAATTTATATTAATTAATTAGATTAATTAATATTTTTTCACTATAAAATCATAATTTTGAAAAAGTTTTAAAATTACCATTTTATCCCTGCACTAAATTTTTTTCCACAAAATGGTATCAGAGCAGGTTCTTAGATATGATATATATATTTGCATGCATAAATTAAGTTGTAATCTAAAAATTTAAATTTAAAATTTAAAATTCAAAATTTGAAATTTAAATTTTGAAAGTTGTTTGAAATTCAAAATTCAAAAATTTGAAATTCAAATTTTGAAATTTGAATTTTGAAATTTGAAATTTGAAATTCAAAATTCAAAAAAATTTGAAATTCAAAATTTGAAATTTGGTTGAAATTTCAAATTTAAAATTCAAAATTCAAAATTTAAAATTCAAAATTTGAAATTCAAAAATTTAAAATTTAAAATTTGAAATTTAAATTTTGAAATTGATATATTTAGATATACTTGATCCAAGTAGCAAGTAATCGAATTGGGTTGGTTGCCATGGCCGTCCAGTCATAGGATAAAAGCAGGGTTTAAAGGCCCTCTCCTCCCATTCGATGGGGTCCCCTATGGCGGTATGGGTGCCGCTGCAATTATATCCCATGCAGATGAAGCAGCGAAAGAAATTAATTGTAAAGGTTCAATTATGAAATTTATCATGAATGTGTTAGATTAGATCTAAAGGAATATTCATGATTTATTTTGATTGAGTTATTTTCTATTATGTAATTAATAATAGGATTGCTATTTATGAAATGTGCTGATTTATTTATGAAATGAGTCAACATATTTGGTGAACAAAAATAAAACCTTTCAAATTTGAAAATTATTTTCGAAATGCCAAACCCTGACCCATCAGCCTAAATACTTAATTAAAAGAATTAAGTGTTGTCTAGTAGGTCTAGAATTGTGAATTAAGACCTAAGACAATTGCATAAACTTGTGGATCAATGGGTTATATGGATTAGGTCCATAATTGGGTTAGACCTAAGGTTAGCTTAAAGAAATGGACTAAATTAGAGTAATTGATCAAATCTAATCAAAAATTAAATTAGATTAGGTCAAGGATACTCTAGACTCAACTCCAATAGTTGTAGTTGAATGGGTCCATGTCTTTAACTAGACCAAGATGGACTTAATTCATGGCTACGTGGTGGAACCCTATTTACTAAGTTGATCAAATTAAAACTAATAAACCGGTTGGTGTCTAAGGTAAGTTTGGCAGTTTGACCAGTGGTTTTTAAGCGGGAGCTACTCGCAGTGATTTGATCTCTGACGAGTTAATGGCTTATCCCCACCACTGATCTTACTTACCTGGCCAACCTGGTGAATTAGATTTTGATTAGATCACTTGGTGATTAGGGCTCACCCATGTCATTAGGTAAATCAATTTGACTGATTTAGGTGCTCCTAATGCCAGCTTTAATTAAATCCTTTTTTAATCTGACTTGGTGAAGTCAGTGGGAGGATTGAAATTGGTTGGATATTTTCTTCTCATCTATCCTTTAATAAAATCCTCAAAAATTATTAGGTCCCTAAAAATGATTAAGTTATATTGATAACTAAGTCATAGCCTCCCATTAAGTGAGCGATAATGAGTCCATTAGTTTAATAATCATTAGAGGCCCAAAGGCCTGGTGCTTATTGACTAATGGAATTATCATTCATAATATGATAATTGGTTTGAGTCTTTCTGATGGTGGTAAGGTTGGCCGGCCAAAGTCGGACCTGATCATTTATTGGTCCGATTCAGCAAATCAAATCATGTTAATGGTTGGACCTAACCAGATCTTTTAAGTGGAGGCCAAAGCCTACTGATTAGGTTCTAGGGCAAAATCAATTACTAGAAGTTGTTTAGAGAAACAACTGGTTATGAACCTACCCATAGATGCACATGGGTTGACCAACCAAAGTTGGGCTCGTGTGTAGTTTGTGTGGATTCTAGTACCCACTTAGGAATTAAAGTAATTCCTCAAATTGGAGGTTGAGGCTACCAGTTCATAAAAATACTGGAAGAAACTTTAGACTAAAGTCCAAGTCTTTAGTATTTATAATTTATGTACTAATAGAGGTTTGGTTTTACTTTATATAGCTATGGCCACTATCCTGTCGCTCCGGTCATTATTAGATAATGACAAGCTCATGGGACCTAATTTCGATAGCTGGTATCGAAAATTAAAAATCGTCCTTGAGTATGAGTGGATCCTTTATGTAGTAACAGATCTAGCACCTGAGGATCCAGCCCCGAACATTAGAGGGACGGTCCGAGAAACTTATCAGAAGTGGCTCAACGACCGCACCACCATTCGGTGCATAATGCTGGCGGCAATGAATGATGAGTTCAGCCGCAGGTTCGAGAATGCCCAACCTTAAGAGATGCTTCAATTGTTGAACGACTCCTTTGGCACGCCTGACGATATTGAAAGGCACAAAACTAGTTGTGCCATTTTCAATGCTCGGATGAGGGATGGAGCCTCAGTCACTGATCATGTACTGTACATGATCGAAATGATTAAGCACCTAAGTAAATTGGGCTTTCCCTTGCACGAGCAGCTCGGTAAGGATGCGATCCTTAATTCATTGACCAAGTCCTTCCTCCCCTTCCTTACTCATTTTCGGATGACAAAGCCTGCAGTGAACTACCACGGCTTGTTGGGGTTGCTGCAGAACTTTGAGAAGGATCACCAGCTCTATAAGGAGTCGGTGAATGTTGTGGGAGGGTCTTCTTCTGGTCGTCGACCCTTTAAGAAAGGAAAGAAGAAGAACAAGAAGAAGAAGAATAAGAAGGTGCAGCTGCATGCTGGGACGTCTGCACAGGGTCAGACCAAGAAGCGTAAGCCCGACCAGAGTCAGGCGGAGTACTTCTTTTGCAAGAAGCAGGGGCACTGGAAGAGGAACTGTCCTCTATACATTGCCTCCCTGGACTCGAACAGGACGAAGAAGAAGCAAGGTACTTATATGATAACACCTTGCAACTTTTCTATTTGTGATACTACTGAAGCGAAGATTCAGTGCAGGGGCAAAATGATAATTTTAAAATTTTTTTAAAATTACTATTTTACAGTAAAATTATTAATTAATCTCATTAATTAATATTAATTAACCCTACACTAGGATCTAAATATGATACAACAGCATGCATTTAAATTTGAAATTCAAATTTGAAACAGTAAACTTTTTACTGTACTGTGTTCAGAACACATCACCTTTTGCGGATAGTCGATCACCACAATCTGATCACCATCGAGGGGCTCTAATCATCACATCACAGTCATACTAATGTCTGGCCTCTACGGATCATCCACACGAAGCTCCCGTCTGATCAGCTCCTCATGAATGCTAGTTCGTGATTTCACCCTTTTGATCGCTGATGTTGATCGAACTCCTTCGATCGATGTGTGCTGACTCCTCGGATACTTTGGATCATCTGCATGGTTGGTTGAGAGGCTGATGGATCTCTCCCTAAAATTTGGTGGACTCACGACACTCGTGGCACACAAATCTCACTTCCCGAACCCTAGGAGAAACCCTAGGATACACACCAAAAACCCTGCGCCCAATTTTCTTTCTTTTCTTTCTTTTTCTCTCAAAAGGGTTTGGACCTTCACTTCATGTACAAGGCTGCCTCACACCCCACTTTCTTTCTCAAAATTTTTTTACACACGCCCCACCTCCCTATCTCTTTTAAAATAGTTCAAAACGTGTCTTATCCGCTTGAGAGGATAAAGACAAGTGGTTACACATTTGAATTCAAATCAAATTTGAATTCAAATGAAAACCAACTCATCCTTATCCACTTGTGGCATGAGAAGAGAAGGGCATGGACTCTTTGTGCATGGAAAGGTTTCATGAGAAACTCTTTCTCGTGTGAATTATGTGGCGCACAAGATGGATAAGCTTGAAGGCAAAAGAGATAAGTTATCCATTCAAATTCAAACACGCTTTGAATTTGAATGGTTAACTAATCAGCTTTATCCATCCATATGGTGCACAAAAGTGGCCGTGAGAGAGCTTTATGTGGGAGAAAATTCATGAGAAGTTTCTTCTCGTGAATACAAATGGGCACAGAGATTTAAGGTGGTGCAGGGATTCAAATTCAAATGGTGGTTTGATCTTAATTGAACCAACCTAATCAAAATAAGTTAAGCACAATTAGACTAAATTAAACTCAACTTAATTAGGATTAATTAGTCTCAATAAAATCTCAATCAAATCAGAAATTGACTAAGCCCAACCCCTGATCAAATCAGGGACCAAACCATCTCGACGATTAGGTCAACTCTTAACCTAATCGGGTCAAACCCAACTGAACCAATTCAATTGGACTTGATCCAAAAATAATTACACAATCAAATTGAGTTAATTAGTGATCAAATCATTAATAAAATCTCTCATAATTATTGAGTCCAAATTCGATGGGCAATCGAGTATCAAAGTCCATCAATATGAAATCTTGATCGAAGAGTTCAAATTTCAAATTCAAAATTTTGACCCCGATACCCAAAATACGTGGAACTTATGATCAGAGAATCCTAATTCTCAATCATAGAGTTTCAGACACATAAGATTCATAATCAACCATCAGATCAGAAAGGAACCTCTAATGTGTGTGACCCCGCAGATTCGAACCTAAGCCGGTAGCACAAGAACCAATTCCTGTACTAATCGAAGTGACCATCTAGCAATGGTACCCGATGATCGGATAGGTCGAATAGTCACAATTGCAATATTCAGAACCTACGTGAATATAGTTACCATATAATTCATTCCTTTTGACTCCTGTGTTTAGGATGACTTAGGGTTAAACTGTCAACCCTGATGAGATCATCCGAATCGTGCTCAACTCAATTAGTCCTATGACTCCTCACTAGGACTACCCTGGCTAAGATTTTGCTAAATTGAAACATGACTGTACACAGCTCCTAAACTGGAGTGGTCAATCCCATCTTGACACACGCACCGACAAGTCAAGTACTTGACTACACCCAACAGCCTTCTGTCACTGAATTAGAAATTCAGGTAGTCCAGTGCCTAAGTGCAGTGAGTTGCTTGCAAGTCACCATGGCGGTCTCAGGTCGGAGGGACATTTATACCCATATCCCATCGGAGCAAATCTTGACAGCAGAAATAGCTCTAGAGTCGGTCACGTTCAGTGCAGATGTACCATTACATCTCACCTGTATGCCATACCAGTGTCTCCACACTCCTTGGTTATGAGGACAACCAACCCATATGGCACACAACGACCTATGCTCGATAAATGTTGTCATCCTTGGTAACAACGTATCATTTGGTCGCAAACAGGTTTGAGCACTAAGCGATAAATCTTCCTTTGTCGAGTCTAAATAGTCCTAAGGACTTCACCACAATACAGGAGTTCATTAGAAGATGAAACATTTGTGATGAAAGAAATGCCAAAATAACTTTTATTTATTTATAATTCATGTACTAATACAAAAGGAGCACAACCATCAACAAGTCAGTAGGAGATTTGATGAAGGTGACAGATTCCTGAATGTTGGAGATAGAAGCAAAGTTTTAGTTCTAGCATTAGGAATTATGAACCTTGTAATCAATTCTCAAAATATAATTCTGAGTGAATGTCACTATTGTCCAAGCTTTTTATTAAATATAATTTTTGTAGGCCTTTTGGCCATGAACGGTTATCAATTTTTAATAAAAAGAAACGTTTGCAATATCATTTTGAATGGTGTTACAATGTTTGTTGGATAACTTAATAATGGAATTTACTTTCTATCACAACCTGTTAATGTGGTTCAAACCTCCGGTAAATTCCCTAGAATAGATAATGTGTCAGAAGTCTACCTTTGGCACTGTAGGCTAGGTCATATCAATAAGAACAGGATAAATAGGTTGGCTCAAGAAAGAATTCTTGAAGTAGGTGATTGTGAATCACTTCCAACCTGTGAGTCCTGTCTTCTTGGTAAAATGACCAAATCACCTTTTACTGAAAAAGGTGAGCGAGCCAGTGAACTCTTGGATTTGGTACATTCTGATGTATATGGACCCATAAGCCCAAGTGTAAGAGGTGGATATTTTTACTTCATAACCTTCACAGACGACCTATCGAGGTATGGGTATGTCTATTTAATGAAGCATAAATCGGAGTCATTTGAAATGTTCAAACTATTCCGAAATGAGGTAGAAAAATAAACTGGAAAGTGTATTAAAACTCTTCGATCTGATCGAGGAGGTGAATACCTTTCCAATGATTTTCTGACATATCTTGGGGAAAATAGAATTCTCTCTTAGTGGACTCCTCCTGGAATACCACAACATAATGGTGTATCTGAAAGGAGAAATCGAACCTTGTTGGACATGGTTTGATCCATGATGGGGTTTGCTGGTCTGTCGATCTTCTTCTGGGGATATATGCTCGAATCGGCTTGTTACCTTCTAAATAGAGTTCCGAGTAAGTCTATAACCAAAATGCCATATGAGATATGGATAGGATGTAAGCCAGTACTCTCGCACCTTAGGGTTTGGGGGTGTCCAACTGATGTTAAACGTTTAATTACGGACAAGCTTGAACCTAGGTCTGACAAGTGTAATTTTATAGGATACCCAAAAGAGACCAAAGGGTATTACTTCTACCTAGCTAATGAGCAAAAAGTGTTTGTCAGTCTTAAGATAATCTTTTTGGAAAAGGAGTTCCTTGGTGAAGGGACTATTGCCTCTAAGGTCGAACTTGACGAAGTTCGACAGGTGGAAAAATCGACACAAGTTGCTGAATCTGAATCGGATTTGATTAGATTAGATCCGGAACCCATTATTCAAGCATCCTTAAGGCGATTTGGTAGAGTACCACATCAACCGGACAGATACTATGGTTTCTTGGTCCGAAATGATGATCCTATCAAACTTGATGAAAATGATGAGGATCCGATCACCTACATGGATAAAATACAGAGACCCGACTCTGAGAAATGGCTAGAAACCAAAAAGCTAATCGTCAAGCTGTTGACGGTTGAGCAACCAAGTATTGTAATTGATTTGTTAATAAATAAAATATATTTAGCATTTTCATCATAAGCTTTCATCTTCTAATGAACTCCGTTGTTATGATGAAGTCCTTAGGACTATTTAGATTCGATAAAGAGAGGATTTATCGATTAGTCCTTAAAACTGTTCACGACCAAATGATAGGCTGTTAATAAGGACAACAGCTTCTGTCGAGCATAGGTCGCTGTAGGCCATATGGGTTGGTTGTCCTCTTAACCAAAGAGTGTGGAGACACTAGTATAGCATACAGATGAGATTTAAGGGTACATCATCATTGAACGTGACCAACTCCAGAGTATTCTACTGTCGAGAATGTCTCTGATGGGATATAGGTATAAGTGTCCCTTAGACCTGAGATCGTCTCAGTGACTTGCAAGCAACTCACTGTGCTTTGGTACTGGACTAAATTTTTAATTCAGGGATGGAAGGCTTCTGGGCACAGTCAAGTACTTGCAAAGTCAGAGTGTGATCGAGATGGGATTGACCACTCCAAGAGTTGGAGAAGAATGAGTCGCTGTATTTCAATTTAGCAAAACCTTGGTCAGGGTAATCCATCAGATGGATTTGATATTTTGAAATACAATGTGGACAACCTGATCAGAGTTGACAGTTAAACTCTGGGGTGTCCTATGATCATTTTGGTCAAGGGAATGAATTATATGAAAACTATATCCGCATGGGTTCTAAGGATATTGTTCTACACATTCGACCTATCCGATCGTCGGGTACCATTGCTAGATGGTCACTTTGATTGGTATAGAAATTTGTTCCTATACTACCGACTTAGGTTTGGTCCTATGAGGTCATACACATTAGAGTTTATGATCCGATCGGATGGTTGATCAACGATTAAGAATCGTTCTAGGGTTAAATGATCAATACGATTGACATTTAACCCAGTGCAAGTGTTGCAGGAGGATCTATTAGCAATTCAATTGCTAATTGGCTTAATTTGATTAAGCCAATGGGCTGAGATTAAGTCTAATTAAATATGATTTAATTAGATTTAGTTTGGACTTGATTGGATCAAGTCCAATTGGTTTATTGGATAAGCCAAGTGCAAGGAAAAACTAGTCCTAGTTCAACTAGGACTTGGGTCAATCTAATTTCTAATTTGATTAGAAAATTAAATCAGATTTAAATCTAATTTAATCTGATTAAATTAGATTCTTAATTGGGTTAAGACCTATTTTAATTGGGTTGATCTAATTTTGATTTGATTTGGTTTGAGAAACCAAATTAAAACAAGTCATAAGACAGAATCCTAGTAAGACTAGGATTCCACCTTGCGCCACATAAGCCTTCTCCACACCCTCTCTCTTATTCAATGCCAATCTCCACTTATTTTGTGCGATAAAAACCCTCTCCCAGATCTCTCCCACGTTCACAAAAGGTCTCCTCTCTTCTTTCTTACATGGAAGGTGGTTTGGATCAAATCTAAAAGGAATAAGTTTGGATTTCGAATTCTACGAGATAGAGTTTTAGAAATCCAAAACTCTTTCAATTTTGCACCGAATTTATCCAATTTTTTTAGAATTTTTATGGATTTTAGGGTATACATTGTGCACCCTTTTCTGATGATCCATGCACAAAAATATGAAGGAGGTGCTCAAGAGTTGGGCATCCCTTAACTTGCCATGTTTGGATAAGCCTTGACTAGGTGTTTGACCTAGACAAGGACTCTATCATATCTCTTTATATAAGATGAGTTTCTTCATGAAGTTTTACGAAATGTTAGAGATTTGAGAGGCCTTTGTGCCATCCAAAAATCAGAGAGAAATACCTTTGGGTCGTGGAGATATAAAAGATGCAAGTTTGGGTGTCTAGAGAGAAAAACGTGAAGAAGAAGAGGGTCTTCTTCTAGGGTTTTTATTTTCATATCTTTCCTCCCTCCATCTTGAGTTTCCTAAGAGCATCTCAGATCTGAAACTCCTCTTTCTACTTTCCATCTTTGGAAGAGTCCAAATCAAGAAGAAGGAGGCACCTGATCAACCATCAAAGAAGGATCAGCGCAGTACTAGCATATTATGCTGATTTCCTGAAGCAGGACTTCTGATCGAGATTCATGGGCTCGTGTGGATGACTCCTAGAGGCCGGATGTGTGTGCGGCTTGCAACATCATCCTCAAGCCCAGATCAACAAGGTTAGAACATCTAACTTGCAAGGTAATAGATCTGATCTATTGTTTAATACATACATTAGATGTAGTATAGAAACATGTTGATATGATCAACATGTAGTTCATGCTATATTTATAAATTTTAATTTTTGATTTAATGCTATATAATAATCATATAATAAGATCTTAGATCTAGGGATTTTTTGATTTTAAAAAATAAATTTTGATTTATTTTAGTCTTCCGCTGTATGATCTTGAAAAAGTTTCAAGATCTAACCCTGAAACCCTAGATCTGGTTCCTACAATTGGTATCAGAGCCTAGGTTCTTTATTACATGATTATTTATACATGCTTAGATTAGATCTAATTTATAATCTGATTATTAAATCTAAAATTAAAATTTTAGATCAATCACGAACTGCAAGGTTGTCCTGCTGTAAGGTTTACCCCTTACAGTGCAAAGGTTGTCCTAGTTTGTGTAGATCTATCTTTAATCATAAATTTGTTAGATATGATCTAGATTAAATTTATAATTTATTAGATTTAAAAGATGTTTAAATCTGAAATAAAATCTCTTTGTTAAATAATTTTTGTGCAAAGAAATTGTTTAAAGTTGAAACTGTTTCAATTAGATGAACCTGTTTAGATTAGATCTAAAGTAGTTTCATGTTTATTTCACTTGTATCTTGATTATGAATCAAACATGCAATATGGTTGGTAGAATCATATTATAAAATTATTTTACAAATATGAAAATTATTTTTTGAAAAGCCGAACCCAACCCTCAGCCCAAAACTTAATTAAGAATTAAGAAGTTATTTGATTAGGTTCTACGATTGTGAATTAAAGAACCTAAGACACAAATCATAACACATTGGGTTAATGGGTTAGTGGAAATTAGGTCCATTAATTGGGTTAGACCTATGGTTAGATTAAAGATGGACTTAATTAGAGAATTGACTAAATCTAATCAATTGTTATCTTAGATTAGGTCAAGGATTCTCTAGATCAATTACAATAGTTGTAGTTGGTCAAGTCCATATCTTTAATGAGAACCAAATGGACTTGATTCTTGGTTAAGCGGTCTAGCATGAACTGTTAGGTTGATCTAATCAAAACTAATTAAACCAGTTGGTGTCTAAGGTAAACCAGATCGGTGGTTTTTAATTGGGAGCCCGCTTACCTGGCCATTTCTGATGGTGTCTAAGGCAAGCTTTGGCAGACCCTCCCACTGATCGAACTTACCTGGCCTCTTGGTGAAATTATGTTTTGATCGGATCACTTGACTATTCGAGCTGACCCATGTCAGCTAGGTAAATCAGTGTGACTGATTTACGTGCTCCTAGACCAGCCCTTTTAATGGTCTCCCTTAAGCTGACTTGGTGAAGCCAGTGGGAGGATCATGATAAGCTGGTTCATCTGACCTTATCCTCTAAATTATTTAAATTCTCTAAAATTATTCTGTTGCCCAGCTATGCAACCCAAGAGGGGGGGGTGAATTGGGTTTCTAAAAATTTTAGGCCCAACAGATTACTTATGAAGATCAAAACAAAGACTTTAATTCAATATTAATTACCTAAGGCAGGAATGCAAGAATATAATAAAGAAATAAAGTGAAGAGATAAAGCACACCACAAACACAAGGATTTATAGTGGTTCGTGCTACCTTGCACCTACATCCACTCCCCAAGATCCTACTTGGGAATTTCAATCCACTATCCTTTGTATTCAACCCGAATACAAAACGTCGGAAACTCCGACACTAGCTATCCCAAGCTAGATCACTTGTTTCTCGGGTACAAGTAAACCCAAAACACTCCGATTTCAGGTTCGGATCAACCTTTCCTTGTTTTGGAAATCCTTCAAAAATAAGAACAAAAACTCACAAAGAGTTAGAAAATTTAGAGCACAAATTAATACAATAACAGCTCCTTAAATGAGCGAATATAACAATAAAAGCTTTACTCAAATGAAGAACCCCTTTTTCGAATTTTCTCAAAGTGGATGAACGCTTGAATGCTTGAGAAGAGGTTGATTGTTGATTGAAGATCTCTTGAAAGCTTTGAACGATCTCTAGATCAAGGTTGAAACAATAGGCGTGAAGAATTCTCTCCTTGAAAGATCTTGCTTTTGTCTTTCACAATCTCTCTGGTATATTGTGGATCCTCTCTCTTTTTCTTTTTGGATTTTTCGTTGATCTCAGGCTTTTTCTTGCAAATTTCGGATCCTCTCTTCTGTTCTTCTCTCTTTCTCTACTCCTCTTCTCTTTTGATTTCACGTTTGATCCGCTATTTAATCTGTAATTTCTTTCACCATTTAAAGCATTTTGTAGCATTAGAAGCAAGAGAAAACAATTTCGGTAGATAAAGAGCCGTTAGAGGATTTTTAGGAAGCATAAATGGCAATTAAAATGGGCAAAAAAATAGCCGTTGCTGACATTTCCCGTCGCAGGGGTCGACTCATGAGTCGACTCATGCTTCAGGGGTCGACTCATGAGTCGACCTCTGTTGCAAAAACCAGAGAATGCTTTTCTGGAAATTCTTGGCTCAAATTAGCAGGGGTCGACTCATGAGTCGACTCATGCCTTGTGGGTCGACTCATGAGTCGACTCACAGGTCGTGCCAAGCCAGAAAACTAGCATGCCAAGGAGAATTTTTGCGTGCCAATCAGCTCACAGTGCCATGAGTTGACTCATGAGTCGACTCATGCACTTTAAACCTTCATAACTTCAAAAATATAAGTCCAAACACAATGAAATTTTCATCAATAGATTTCAAATCATTTGTTCTACCAAATGGTACTATCAAATCAGGATTTTAGTGAAATTATGATTTTGCCCTTGAAGAGCATAAGGACTTTTTCATTTTAAAATTATTTGTATCCCTTCAATCTGCTTTGTAATCATCAAAATCAATCTAGGAGCAACAATCTCCCCCTTTTTGATGATGACAAAATATTTGAACAAAAATACTTATGTTAATGCATTAATTTTAAAAGAATCCATTATAGGTGTATATGCTTGAAAAGAGTATGATTCTTTTGGCATGTAATATAAATGCAAAAATAGTTTGTCCATTTTCTTAAAGTTTTGAAAAGGGTATTAGATCATTTTGAGCAAGAGAAGATAAATAACTTTTGCAATGTATCAGAGCAAGAAAAATAATTTTTACAATGATATCAAAAAGATTTTATAATGTATCGGAGCAAAAAAATTTTATAATATATCAGAGAAAATTTCACAGTGTATTAGAGCAAATGTCAGAGAAAATTTCACACTGTATCAGAGCAAATGTCAGAGAAAATTTCACACTGTATCAGAGCAAAAAAAAATATATATCAGAGAAACTTTCTCACTGTATCAGATCAAATGTTATAATTTATCAGAGAAATCTTCACACTGTATCGGATTAAATTTTATCATGTATCAGAGCAAGTTAAAAGAAATTGTAGGGTGTATCAGAGTAAAACAAATTTCTTAAGATGTATCAAGGTGAATAAAATTTCAAAAGATGTATCAGAGCAAGTTTGAATTTTGAAATATATCAGAGCATAAAAAAAATACTTATTTGCATTGTACTTATAATTTTGCTTTTGATGGATGACTTTTTGTTTAAGTTCTGTCTGATACCAAATTTCGATACCAAATTTCTCAAAGTTTTGTTTAATCTTTCAATCCTTATTTTTGTTTAATTTCTCCAATATTTGTTTAATTTCTTCAATATTTGTTTTAATCTTCCAATCTTTATTTTTGTTTAATTTCTCCCTCTTTTTCTCATAATTTAGGGTTTTGCTTTTTGTCTAATTTTAATTTTTGTTTTTGTTTAATTTCTCTCCCTTTTTGACATCATCAAACATAGTTAACTCTTCCTTTTCTTTTTCTGAAATATTCTTTAATTTCTTCCTCTTTAGAGTTTTTTTTTTTTTTTTTTTTTTTTTACAGATGTTTGCTCCCCCTTAATATAGCAATTATCAACAGCAAACAACAACAAGGAGAAGACAATATTTCAACAAGAAGAAAATATATAACCAAAATATGATCATTACAGAGAGGTAGAAATATAGGTAAAAGATGATTGCATTAATATCATAATTGTTTCAATACATAGTTCTTAAAAATAAAATTCAACCAGCTAATTGTCAATACATGGCCCCGAGGTATAGATCCTAGAACAAGATACTAACTCCTAGGACCTAGTAAAGATCAAGATAAGTCAATGATCGGAGTCATCAGATATAGGGTGAGGAGATGATGGATCAGAAGTGCGTCCTCTACCCCGTCTGCCTCTGCCACGAGTAGGAGAGCGAGATGAACTGGGTGGCTGAGAACGCTGAGATGCTAGGGACTGAACAGAAAGGGTGAGTCTAATAGAATCAAGTACGTTCAGTGCTTTGGAAATAGATTGAAGTAGAGCAGTGAACTGGGTGGTAGCATGCTCACTCGATCCTCGGATCTCTTTCCTCAGTAGCTCATATCCACCTTCTAGTGCTCCTCTGAGCCTGCCAGCCTCTGCAGTGAGGTCTGTGACCTCAATAGTAGACTCCTGTGGCTGGGGATGGGCCAATGCAAGGACTTGCCCCTGCAAGTCAAGAACTCTGCCAGTCAGTCTCCAGACTGTGTCCTCAAGCTGCTGTATCCTGACGGACTGATCTGAAATCATCTGAAATACTGTGGACATGTGGGGAGTAATGGTCTGATCAGAAGAGGTAGCTCCAGGTGCAAAAGAAGTACTACTCCACTGGCTAGACAGCAAAGAAGCCACACGCTGTGAAATATGCTCGATCTGATCATCAGCCAGTCTGATCTCTGAATGAGGTGCTCTGCTCTCTGGCTGATACACTGGTGTGGGCATCCTAGTAAACTTAGAAGGGCTAGCCTCAGTATCAGGAATGAACTGGGTATCTGGTGAAGCTGCCCTGAAATCATGTACAGGAGAAGATGGACCTTCTTCTTCTACTCTGCCTTCAGTTCTGTCTTCAGCTCTTTCCTCAGCTCTCTCCTCAGCTCTTTCTTCAGAGCCCTTGATCCAACCACCAACAGTCTTTGTAATTCCCATTCGGTGCAGGCTGTGTTGGTTGAAAGTGTCCACATGTGAGAGCTTGGTAGGTGTCTCCCCTTCACAACTAACTCCAAACCTCCTAAATACTCTAGTAAGGGCCATACCATAAGACAAGTGTGCCTTGGATCTGTTCAAAGTTTCTCTCATGCCCTCTATCATAAGTGCGGGGAGGTTTAGGGGGGTCTGAGTGATGAGATGAAACATGACACATACATCTCTGCCGGAAAGTAAGTCATGTCTACCACTCCTAGGAAAGAAGAGTTTTGTTACAATCTGATGCAGGACCCTCATCTCAATGGATAATAGCTTTGCTTCCAATTTGTTTAAACTTCCTGAAAAAGTTTCTCCTAAAATGATTCTGATCCCTTCTTCTTTAATTGGGAGTTCCATATATGAGTATCCTTCATTAGGCAACTGAAGTATTTCTCCCAATATCCTAGAATCCAAGCATATGTCAATCCCCTTTACAGTTGAAGTCACTGACCCGTTTCCATAATTTAGGTTCTGGTAGAACTCTCTAACTAGATCAACATAGGTGACTTCCTTAAGAGAGCAATAAAGTTCCCATCCTTGATTTTTGATCTTGGTAGCAAAAGTAAAGCCTTCTTTCTCAAAGAACCGAAAATCTATATTTTTTCCGATTTCTACTTTTCTATCAGAAAGAGGATTTACACTGGGGCTTATTGAGGATTGAGAGGGACCTTGAGCAGGTACTAAAACTGGAGTGGAAACACAAGAAGACTGAGCATGCCTTTTCTTTCTGACAAATTCTTCAGGTTCTCGGATTGATTTCCTTCTTTGGGGAAGTTTCATCTTTGGAGCCATATCCAATAAAGTAGCAGACAAGAAGACTTGAATTGAGTGGAGGAGAGATCACAAGAGAGTAAAGAGGAATTTTAGTGGAAAAAAGAAGTGGATTTTGGAAGTTCGGTGAAGTGCTAGGGCACGTTCAAACCGCGCCAAGCAAAGCGAGAAAGCACAGAAAATCCTTTTGAAGGAGGCGATTTTTGGTGGAGAGGAGGAGGGAGAATTGCCTCAGAATTGATCCTTGGATTTGGAGCAAGAAGAGTTGGAGAAGACGGCTTTTGGAAGAAGAACGATGGGAAGATGAGTCGTCTCACAAGCAGTAACCCTTATAAAAACAATGAACCCGTTGAAAGTTGGTGGGATTTACAAGTTTGCCATTGAGTCGACTCATGGGGGTCGACTCATGAAGTTCAGAAATTCAGAAAAAATACAAATAAATTCCAAAAAAATTCGAAATTTTGGGAGAAGGAATTTTGCTCAATGATAAGTTTTTAGAATGATAAATCTGAGCTTTTGGTACCAGGATAGATGTTCAAAATTGAGCTCTAAGAGTTTTTGACATCTATTCTTTGGAAATTGAGAAATTTCAGACAAATGGATCTAGAATTCCTAGATTTCTCCTAATTTCACAGAATCTATCCTCACTAAGGGCCTTTGTAAAGATATCGGCTAATTGATTTTCAGTGCAAACATATTCAAGAATTATATTTTTATTTTGAACATGTTCTCTTATGAAATGATGTCTTATTTCAATATATTTAGATCTTGAGTGTTGAATTGGATTTTTAGATAGATTTATGGCACTTGTATTATCATATTTTATTGGTGTTTCATTAAGTTTGATTTCAAAATCTTCGAGTTGTTGCTTAATCCACAAGATTTGAGCACAACAACTTCCGACTGCAATGTATTCGGCCTCAGCCGTAGACAGTGCCACCGAATTTTGTTTCTTGCTAAACCATGAGATTAGGTTTACTCCAAGAAATTGGCAAGTTCCACTTGTGCTTTTTCTATCTAATTTACATCCAGCAAAATCAGCATCAGAATATCCTAACAAATTAATTTGAGAGTCCTTAGAGTACCATAACCCTATAGTTTGTGTACCATTTAAGTATCTAAGGATTCTTTTAACAGCATTCAAATGAGATTCCTTAGGATTAGATTGATATCTTGCACATAAGCAAACACTAAACATGATATCAGGCCTACTTGCAGTTAAATACAATAATGAGCCAATTATACCTCTGTAGTATTTTAAGTCTACTCTTTTACCTTCATCATCTTTGTCAAGCTTACTTGAGGGACTCATTGGTGTGCCAATTGGTTTGCAGTTCTCCATTCCAAATCTTTTGAGTAGTTCCTTGGTGTACTTGCTTTGGGTGATGGAGATTCCCTCTTTTGATTGTTTGATTTGGAGTCCGAGGAAGAAGGTGAGTTCTCCCATCATGCTCATTTCGAACTCTCCCTGCATAAGCTTAGCAAAGTCTTGACAAAGGGATTCATTAGTAGACCCAAAATTATGTCATCAACGTAAATTTGTATAATTAGCATATCATTTTGGTTTCTTTTAATAAATAGGGTTGTATCTATATTGCCTCTTGAGAAACCATTATTTAGTAGAAATTTGCTTAGCCTTTCATACCATGCTCTAGGTGCTTGTTTTAGACCATATAAAGCTTTATTTAATCTAAAGACATGATTGGGAAAAGCATGATTTTCAAATCCAGGGGGTTGTTCTACATATACTTCTTCAGAAATATATCCATTTAAAAATGCACTTTTAACATCCATTTGAAATAGTTTGAATTTCATAAAGCAAGCATAAGCAAGTAGAAGTCTAATGGCTTCTAATCTAGCAACAGGTGCAAAGGTTTCATCAAAATCAATTCCTTCTTCTTGATTATATCCCTTAGCAACCAGTCTTGCTTTATTTCTAATTACATTTCCATGCTCATCTAATTTGTTTCTAAAGACCCATTTTGTACCAATTATTGAATAATCTTTAGGTCTTTTCACTAAGGTCCAAACATTATTTCTTTCAAATTGATTAAGTTCTTCTTGCATAGCATTAATCCAGTTATGATTATTCTCAGCTTCTTCAAAAGTTTTAGGTTCAAGTTGAGATACAAATGCACAATGATTAAGTACATCTCTAAGTGAAGAACGGGTTTTTACCCCATGCATAGGATCACCAATTATTAACTCCTTAGGGTGGTTGTGAACATACCTCCATTCCTTGGGTAGGTCATTTGTACCTTGAGGTTGTTCTTGAATTTCTTCACCTTTCTCATTTTATTCGTCTTCTTGATCCTTGTCTTCTGGAGTTGCTGAATCTTTCAGAGTGATCTCCTTTATACCTTCTATTAGTGGATCTGCATCATCAACACCCTCATTCTTCCTTGAAGGAAGATCGTTAGATTCATCAAAGACAACATGTATGGACTCCTCAACTACTAAAGTTCTTTTGTTGAACACTCTAAATGTTTTACTAGTGGAGGAGTAACCTAGAAAGATTGCTTCATCTGATTTTGCATCAAATTTATCAAGTTTTTCTTTGCCATTATTTAATACAAAACATCGGAAACCAAAAACATGAAAATATGCAATATTTGATTTTCTTCCTTTCCAAAGTTCATAGGGGGTTTTCTTTAAAAATTGTCTAATTAAAGCACGATTTAAAATGTAACATGCTGTGTTAATAGCTTCTGCCCAAAAATATCTTGGAAGGTTGCTTTCACAAAGCATGGTACGGGCCATTTCTTCTAATGTTCTGTTTTTCCTTTCAACTACCCCATTCTGTTGGGGTGTCCTAGGAGCAGAGAAGTTATGGCCAATTCCATTTTGATCACAAAAATTTTCAAAGTCATGATTTTCAAATTCTGTTCCATGATCACTTCTAATATTTTGAATTGAAAACCCTTTTTCATTAGTGACTTTTCGATGAAATTTAGTGAAAATTTGAAAAGTTTCATTTTTGTGAGCTAAAAAGAAAACCCAAGTAAAACGAGAGTAATCATCAATTATTACAAATCCATATCGTTTTCCTCCTAGACTAGTGGTTCTAGTTGGTCCAAATAAATCCATATGTAAGAGCTCTAAAGGTCTAGAAGTTGAAACAGTATTTTTGGATTTAAATGATACTCTAGTTTGTTTACCTAATTGGCATGCATCACAAATTCTATCCTTTTCAAAATTCAATTTTGGCAAACCGAGAACTAAATCTTTTTTAATTAATTTTGAGAGAGAATGCATGCTAATGTGTGCAAGTCTACGATGCCACAGCCAACTAGTCTCATTTATTTTAGCACTTAAGGAAACTAGGCATTGCATGTCTAATTTAGTTAAATCATTCAAGTCTACCATATAAACATTGCCATGCCTATGTCCTATAAATTTAATGCCATTGTTAATAGGACTCGTCACAATGCAAACAGATGATTCAAAACTTACTTTATACCCTTTATCACAGAATTGACTAATGCTAAGTAAGTTATGCTTTAAACCTTTAACTAATAAAATATTCTCAATGTATTTGGAGGGAGTGATACCAATGTTACCTATCCCGATGATCTTTCCTTTGCCATTATCTCCAAAGGTGACCATCCCTCCATCCTTAGCATCAAGCGTGATGAATTGTGATTCATCACCAGTCATGTGTCTCGAGCATCCACTGTCAAGATACCATTTCCTGTTTCCTTCTTGGGATGCTAGACACACCTGCAAGCAAAGGTCACGTTTCTGTCTTAGGTACCCAAGCTTTCTTGGATCCTTTCAGGTTAGTCAGAATGGTTCCTTTTGGAACCCATATTTTCTTTGTGTTTGCATATTTGTTAATAAGACATGTGTATGATTTATGTCCTATTCTTCCACATTTAAAATAAGTAATATTTGTAGACTTGTTACTTGAATAATTTACATAAATATCCTTCAAAAATTTTTGTTTCTTCAGGGGTTTATAACCAAGTCCAGCCTTATCATATATAGCTTTCTGATTTTCAAGGATCATATTTAGTTTGTTTGAACTTAAGGTGAACTTATCTACTATAGATTTCAGCTTGTTCATTTCATCCTTTAAGTTTTGATTTTCTTGAATCAAGGTGAATTTTTCAATTGAAAGATTTTCAGCTTGTTTCACTAAGGACTGATTTTCCAATTTCAGCTCTTTGTTTTTCTTCCCTAGTTTCTTTAATTCATCAATTGAATCATAGAATGCTTCATGCAATTCTTCAAAAGTAAATTCACTAGTGGATTCAGAAGTTACCTCATTTTCATGTGCCATCAGGCACAGATTGGCTTGTTCTGTTGAGGTTTCCTCGTCGGAGCTTGAGTCATCACTCGCACTTCAGGTTGCCATCATTGCCTTCTTTTTGAACTTCTTTAGACCTTTCTTCAATTGTGGACATTCGGATCTGAAATGTCCTGGCTTCTTGCACTCGTAGCATATAGGGGGTTGATCTTTCTCTTTTTCTTTGCTTTGTTCCCCTTTTGTGAATTTCTTTCTCATCCCCTGTTTCCTTTTTCTTAGAAACTTCTTAAATTTCTGGGTGATGAGAGCCATCTCTTCATCCTGATCTTCATCTTCAGAGTCATCCGTTTCATAATCAGGCGAAGTTATGGATTTGAGGGCAATGGTTCTTTTCTTTTTGACTTCATCCTCTTGATGTTGCTTCATGCTAAGTTCATGAGTCATCAAGGATCCAAGAAGCTCTTCTAGAGGTAGAGTGTTCACGTCCTTTGCTTCTTGGATGGCAGTCACCTTGGCTTCCCAAGTTCATGGCAGTGACCTGAGAATCTTTCTTACAAGTTCACTGTTAGTATAAGATTTGCCAAGACTCTTTAAACCATTGATTATATCAGTAAAACGAGTAAACATAGCAGTTATGGACTCATCATGCTCTATTTTGAACAATTCATATTTATGTACAAGCATGTTTATTTTAGACTCTTTTACTTGATTTGTTCCCTCATAGGTGACTTCTAACCTATTCCATATTTCTTTAGCAGATGCACAAGTAAAAATGCAATTAAATTCACTTGCATCTAGTGCACAATAAAGAACATTTATGGCTTTGGCATTTAATTGTGCCAATTTCTTGTCAACCTCATCCCATTCTTTCTCGGGTTTGGTTGTCTCCTCACCATCTATAATCTTGGTGGGTGTGTGAGGACCATTCACTATGATACTCCACATATCATAGTCGAGTGCTGTATGAAAATCTTCATCCGAGCTTTCCAATAGGTGTAATTAGACCCATTGAAAAGTGGAGGTCGGTTTGTTGATTGCCCCTCGGCTAGAGAAGTACCAACATGGGTTGCCATAGATCTTTGGCTCTTTGATTATTAGATCAAAGAAGGGCTAGAGCACCGGCTCTGATACCACTTGTTGCCCAGCTATGCAACCCAAGAGGGGGGGGTGAATTGGGTTTCTAAAAATTTTAGGCCCAATAGATTACTTATGAAGATCAAAACAAAGACTTTAATTCAATATTAATTACCTAAGGCAGGAATGCAAGAATATAATAAAGAAATAAAGTGAAGAGATAAAGCACACCACAAACACAAGGATTTATAGTGGTTCGGTGCTAACCTTGCACCTACATCCACTCCCCAAGATCCTACTTGGGAATTTCAATCCACTATCCTTTGTATTCAACCCGAATACAAAACGTTGGAAACTCCGACACTAGCTATCCCAAGCTAGATCACTTGTTTCCCAGGTACAAGTAAACCCAAAACACTCCGATTTTAGGTTCGGATCAACCTTTCCTTGTTTTGGAAATCCTCCAAAAACAAGAACAAAAACTCACAAAGAGTTAGAAAATTTAGAGCATAAATTAATACAATAACAGCTCCTTAAATGAGTGAATATAACAATAAAAGCTTTACTCAAATGAAGAACCCCTTTTTCGAATTTTTCAAAGTGGATGAACGCTTGAATGCTTGAGAAGAGGTTGATTGTTGATTGAAGATCTCTTGAAAGCTTTGAACGATCTCTAGATCAAGGTTGAAACAATAGGCATGAAGAATTCTCTCCTTGAAAGATCTTGCTTTTCTCTTTCACAATCTCTCTGGTATATTGTGGATCCTCTCTCTTTTTCTTTTTGGATTTTTTGTTGATCTCAGGCTTTTTCTTGCAAATTTCGGATCCTCTCTTCTGTTCTTCTCTCTTTCTCTACTCCTCTTCTCTTTTGATTTCACGTTTGATCCGCTATTTAATCTGTAATTTCTTTCACGATTTAAAGCATTTTGTAGCATTAGAAGCAAGAGAAAACAATTTAGGTAGATAAAGAGCCATTAGAGGATTTTTAGGAAGCATAAATGGCAATTAAAACGGGCAAAAAAATAGCCGTTGCTGACATTTCCCGTCGCAGGGGTCGACTCATGAGTCGACTCATGCTTCAGGGGTCGACTCATGAGTCGACCTCTGTTGCAAAAACCAGAGAATGCTTTTCTGGAAATTCTTGGCTCAAATTAGCAGGGGTCGACTCATGAGTCGACTCATGCCTTGTGGGTCGACTCATGAGTCGACTCACAGGTCGTGCCAAGCCAGAAAACTAGCGTGCCAAGGAGAATTTTTGCGTGCCAATCAGCTCACAGTGCCATGAGTTGACTCATGAGTCGACTCATGCACTTCAAACCTTCATAACTTCAAAAATATAAGTCCAAACATAATAAAATTTTCACCAATAGATTTCAAATCATTTGTTCTACCAAATGGTACTATTAAATCAGGATTTTAGTGAAATTATGATTTTGCCCTTGAAGAGCATAAGGACTTTTTCATTTTAAAATTATTTGTATCCCTTCAATCTGCTTTGTAATCATCAAAATCAATCTAGGAGCAACATATTCGATCCTTAAAATGACAAAGTTATGGAGATAACAGAGTCATAGCCTCCCATTAAGGTGTTTGATAATGAGTCCATTAACTCAATAATCATTGCAGACCCAAAGGCCTGGTGCTTGTTGACTAATAGAATTATCACTCATCATATGATGACTTGAAAGTGTCTCTCTAATGGTGGTTAGGTGAGCCAACCAAAGTTGGGCTTAATCATTCGTTGGTTAGATACACCAAGTATGATCATGTTAATGGTTTGACCTAACCGGATCCTTACAGTGGAGGCCAAAGCCTACTGATTAGGTTTCTGGGGCAAAATTAAAATTACTAGAAATTATTTAGAGAAACAATTGGTTATGAACCTACCCTTAGATGTACATGGGTTGGCCAACCAAAGTTGGGCTTGTGTGCAGTCTAAGTGGATTCTAGTACCCACTAAGGAATTAGGGTAATTTCTTGAATTGGAGGTAGAGGCTACCAATTCGAATAAAATAGTGAGAGAAACCATTTGATTAAAGTCCAAATCTTTAGGTTTAATGAATCAATTACTAATTAGGTTATGGTTCTCCTTTGTGCAAATATGGCCACTTCCCTATCGCTCCGATCATTGTTGGACAATGATAAGTTGGTGGGACCCAATTTCGGTAGCTGGTACCGAAAGTTGAAGATAGTCCTGGAGCATGAACGGATCCTATATGTGAAAATGGATCCTGCACCTGAGGAGCCAACTGTCAATGCACGTGGAACAGTCAGAGACACTTACCAGAAGTGGCTCAGTGATCGGACCACGGTGCGCTGTATCATGCTGGCTGCTATGAGCGATGAGTTCAGTCGCAGATTCGAGATGGCTCAACCAAAGGACATGCTTCAAGTGTTGGAGGATGCCTTTGGCACATCCGATGATGTGGAGAGGCACAAGACTAGTTGTGCCATCTTCAACGCCAAAATGCGGGATGGTGCCTCTGTCACTGATCATGTATTGTACATGATCGAGCTGATGGAACGATTGAGCAAGCTCGGCTTTCCCTTGCATGAGCAGCTTGGGAAAGATGCAATACTGAACTCGCTGCCCAAGTCTTATCTCCCATTCCTCACTCATTATAGAATGACAAAGCCTGAAGTAAACTATCACGGATTACTGGGGTTACTTCAGAACTTTGAGAAAGATCACCAACTCCATAAGGAGTCGGTGAACTTAGTGGGAGGTTCGTCTTCTGGTTCTCGACCCTTTAAGAAAGGGAAGAAGAACAAGAAGAAGAAAGTGAAGAAGGTGCAAGTTCAGGCTGGGACATCTGTGCAGTGTCAGACCAAAAAGATCAAGCCCGATAAGAGTCAAGCTGAATGCTTCTTTTGCAAGAAGCGGGGGCACTGAAAGAGGAACTGTCCCCAGTACATTGCCTCCCTAGACCCGAGCAGGCAGAGAAAGCAGCAAGTTGTTGCTGGGCAAGGTATTTATATGATGACTCCTTGCAATTTCTCTATTTGTGATATAACTGACTGGGTATTGGATACCGGTAGCCCTTACCATATTTGCAATTCGTTGCAGGGGCTGCAGGTCAGTAGGAGATTCGAGCAAGGTGAGAGGTTTCTGAACGTTGGAGATGGAAGACCAGTTCCAGTTCTAGCATTAGGAATCTTGAAACTTGTATTTGAATCTCATATCGTTGTTCTTAATGATTGTCATTTC